>NW_027133433.1:600000-821826 GCF_026122565.2 Emydura macquarii macquarii
CTGCCCCGGAACCTCTGACCTGGGGCCTGGCATTGTGACATTGGCAGCCCCTCCCCACACACACCCTGGGGCTACCTGCCCACCCGACAGCCTCCTCCGGCCCCCTTTACTGTGGCCTCTGGGCACCTCACAAACTCCAGGCTACACACCCCATGGGGCAGGGCAGGGCTGCTCTACCCCATAGTAGGGATGGGTGTGGCATAGCCGGATTCTGTCATCATGTTTCGTATGAATACTGTGCCTGCCTCAGTTTCCCCTCTGTTCTGCCTGGTTAACTTGGTGGGGGGAGAGCAGAGATCCAGGGGTGACTGTCCCTGGCTGTCGGGGGCCTGGGCCCCTTGCCCATGGAGGGTCCCAGAAGACAATGGCTCGGACATTTGGTACGTAGCAAGGAGCGACGGTGGATGCCCCCCCTCTCCCCCGCAGGAAGCCAGCTGGGTGTGAGCATCTGGAGGACAAAGAGCCGGGAGGAGGCCAGGTGCCCAGGTTTGCCAGGGAACAAGAACAAAGGACTGAGGAGGGGCTTGGGGGAGTGTGATGTGTGGGTCGCTGGAGGCAGGACACGCTTCGGGATTGGGACCCAAGAGGGGTCAGAGGGGGGTGCTGGGCTCTGGACCGACCCAGATGGACTTTGCTGTGACTTCCCATTCTCCAGGTTAACTAAGGACTTTCGACATCCAGACACCTAAATAAACCCTCCTGTGTTCACACCAGGGGCTGAGAGTCACTCCACATCGAGGACAGGGGGGTGCACTGCTCCCTCGGGGGGGGGGGTCTCCCTCCCAGGTCCAGTCCAGCCAGACGCGCTGCGGGGAGCTCCTGGTGTGACGCAGGGGGGCTGCAGGCTCCGAGGTTTGGTCCCAGGGGGTGGGGAAGCCGAGGGGCTCACCCCAGTGAGGGTGGGACACTAAGGGGCTGACGCACTGAAGGAGGCCTCCCAGGGACTGTTCCAGAGCTGGGCAGGAGCACCGGGCCTGTGGATCCATGACGGTGGGGAAACTGAGTCACAGAGCGGCTAAGGGACCTGCCTGGCAGGGCAGGGAATTCAGTCCCATGTCCCAAGTTAGTGTCCTAAAAACAGGGCCAGCCATCCCTCTGGGCTGGGAGCCAGGACTCCTGGGTTCTCTCCTTGGCTCTGGGACAGGAGTGGGGTCTAATGGTTAGAGCAGGAGAGCTGGGAGCCAGGACTCCTGGGTTCCCCCCTGGGTGGTTTCACCCCTGCTGGGTTTATTGACATTCAGCAGCCTGCACCTGTTGGGAAAGGGTTAAAGGTAACTCGGCCCTTCCCCCGCAGTCTGGGCTCTCATTGGCCGGACAGGTAAAGGTGAGCAGGAAGAGGGGGTTAGTCCACACAGCTGATTGGACAGGGGCACACATGGGGGCGGGGCTTAGGGGTGGTTTGCGTCTCCTTTGATCTCGCCAGGTGAGGTGGGTCTGGAGAATCCGATGCTGTGAGTGACTGAGCCTGGCCCCGCCCTCCATTGTCTGTCTGTCTGTGTGTGTGTGGCGCGGGGGGGGGGGGCGCTGGGAGCCCGGACTCCTGGGTTCTCTCCACGGCTCTGGGCGGGGCGTGGGGTCTAGTGGTCAAAGCAGGGTGGGCGGGCGCTGGGAGCCCGGACTCCTGGGTTCTCTCCCGGGCTGGATGTGACCGTCCCAGCCACGCCCGTCGCCCTGGGGCAGGCAGGGAAGGGTTAACCCGGGCCGGGAGCGGTACCTACCTGCCGGGTCCCGCCCTGACCCTCCCCACCCACCACCCCGGCCGGTTCTGCGCGCACTGGGCGGCCTCCCTCCCTGCCCAGCGCCAGCCCGGGGCCTGCTGGGTCTGTGCCCCCCCCTTGGGACTCCCCCTTCTACTGCCCCCCCCCCCCACTCCGCCATGGCCTCGGCGGGGCTGGGCCGGTGCCGGCTGGCGCTGGGGCTGGCGCTGCTGCTGGACGGGGCGGGCATGGGGGCGCTGCTGACGGGCATCTTCGCCCGGCTGCGGGTGCGGGGCCAGGACTTCGGGGACCTGCTGATCTACTCGGGGGCGGTGCTGGTCTTCCTGAGCCTGCTGGGCTGGGTGCTGTGGTACACGGGCAACCTGCAGCTGGCGCCCGACGAGCTGGGCCGCGACTACGCGGCCAAGAAGGGCCCGCTGGCCCGCCTGGCCCGCAAGATCTCCCGCCGCTGGTCCCGGCGCCAGGCCGGCCCGCTGGTCCTGGGCCCCGTCCGGGCTGGCCAGGGGCCCCCGCCCCGGGAGACGGCCTAGAGGTAATGCCAACCCCCCCCCCCGCCGAGCCTGCCCGTGTCCCCCCGCCGAGCCTGCCCCCCTGCCCTCCGTGTCCCCCTGCCCTCCTGCCCCGCCCCCCCCACTGTCCTGCCCCCAACCCTGCCCCCCCTTGCTGCCCTGAACCCCCGAGTCCCCTTGCCCGCCGAGCCCCCCCTCGCTGTCCTGCCCCACAAGCCCCCCTGTCCTGCCCCTGAACCCTCCATGCCACCCCCCCCGTGTCCCCCATCCTCACTGCCCTGCCCCCTGTGTCTCCCCTCGCTCCCCTGCCCCCCAAGCCTGCCCCCCACCCTCACTGCCCCGCTCCCCTGCCCCCCGACCCTGCCCCCTGTGCCCCCAAACGTTGACCCCACTCACCTGCCCCCAAACCCTGCACCCCTCCCTAACCCAACCCACCCCCCTCACCCCCTGTGCCCCTCGCTCCCCACCCTGACCCTGCACCCCCAGCCCCTCAACCCTCACCCAGGGAAGGGTCTAGGGGATGCCAGCCCCACCCCGTGTCCCCTGCCCCACCCCCTCGCACCACATTCCTGCCCCACCTTCATCCCGTTTGCACGCCTGAGGCTGGTAACCAGAGCCCAGCGCCCAGCCTGGGGGGAGCCGGGGGTTGTTTTCCGGGGATGTGGATGGACCGCTTGGCCAAGGGGTGTGAAATATCGGGATGGCCCATTCTGACAGCTGGGGGGGCGGGCGGGTTGGCAGGGGCTGCCCCAGATATAATTATCCCCCAAACCCCTAGCTCCCCCCTCCGGCCTGTGACCCACTTGTCTGTCTCTTCCAGATGCTTCTTGGGACGGAGCCCTGGGGGGCACAAGTCGGATGGGGGCTCAGTCCGGGACCCGCCCCCCGCCAATTCAGACAGCACTGACCGGGCTGCGAGACAGAGGGACCCCAACCGGCCACAGGACAGAGGGACAGAGAGACGTCTCTGGGGTGGGGCAGGGGGCTGGGTATCGGGGGAGGCTGGGCGAGGGCTCCCCGGACCCTGCCAAGGGGCGTCTGTCCGTCTGCTTGTATTTAAAGCCCCTTGGGTCTGGAGGCCTCTGTTCTCTGCTTCCTCGTCCTGCGTCACACGCGGGGGAGGCTGCCGGTTAGAGATGGGGAGTTGGGAGCCAGGACTCCTGGGTTCTCTCCCTGGCTCGGGGAGGGGAGGGGGGGTGTCTAGTAGTTAGAGGGCAAACGTCCCACGCTCCATTCCTTGCTCACGTTCTGGTGCGGGGGCTGTTTATACAAGGAGCTGGGTGGGGGGCAGGAGGGGGGGATCTCCTGGGTGTGGGTCAGCATTCCCCCCCACCCCAGCTGATCAGGAAAGAAGTGGAAAAAAATTAACCCTTTATTGTGTGTGGGGTGTGGCAGCCCAGGTGGTGGGGAGGGGGGGTGGCTGGTCCCCCTCCCCGCCCATAGCTACTCCCCCTCTCTTTTGGCTCTTCCGCCCTGGGCTCCGTCTCCTCCTCCTCCTCCTCCTCCTCCTCGGTCTCATCCAGCAGCTTCAGCAGATAATCAGCCAACTCCGCGTCTGACTTCGGCTCCTTGGCCTCCTTCTCCGCCTTCTGGGCACCCTTCAGCCTGCTGGGGGGAGAACAGAGAATGGGGGGCTGGGAGCCAGGACTCCTGGGTTCTATCCCCGGCTCTGGGGGGTGGAGTGGTGCCTAATGGTTAGAGCAGGGGGGGGCAGGACTCCTGGGTTCTATCCCCAGCTCTGGGAGGGGGAGTGTATGGGGTGTCTAGGGGCCCAAATAGGAAAGGCCCCATGCCCCCCCCCCCAGCCAGCCAGCCAGCCAGTCCCTGCCCTGGGGCCTGATGAGAGCCGGCGCCCCCTAGAAGTGAAAGGCCCCAGGCCCCTTTCTGGGCTCAGCCAGGACCCGACTGTGGAAAGCTGGCTCCATTCCGGCTCTGAGCCTGGAGAACCCAGGAGTCCGGGCGGAGCCTGAGCCCCTCTCTCTGCCCCCAGGACACTCCAGCCGCCCAACCCCTGGGCTCCGGTTCCCTCCCATGCTTCCCCTCCCCCTGGGGCCACAGAGCCCAGGTGCGGTTACCTACCAGGCGACACAGACGCAGAGGAACAGCGCGGCAGCCCCGGCGCAGACCCCGCCCAGGATCCCGGCATTCCGGCGCTGGCGCGGCGCTGCCATGGAAAGGGAAAGTGGGGGCAGCTCAGCATCTGCCAGCTGCCTCCGCGGTGGGGCGTGGGGCTGCGTCTGGCTCTGGGGTGGGACACAGGATGGGGGATGCGCCTACAGGGTCCAGCATGGGGCTGTAGTTGGCAAGGGGGTGGGGCATGGGAGCTGGGTGGACGGGACCCGGTGCGGCTGGTTCTGGGGTGGGATGTGGGGCGTAGTTATAGAGGGGCCCCGGGCTGAGACATGACCCCTCTAGGGTCGGGCACCAGAGTGTGGCTGTCTCTGGGGTGAGGCACAGGACTTTGTCTGGCTCTGGAGTGGGCCGTGGGGGCTGGGTGTACAGGGTCTGGTGTGGAGGTGCGGCTGGCTCTGGGGTGAGGCACAGGGCTGTGTCTGGCTCTGGAGTGGGCTGTGGGGGTGTGGCTGGCTCTGGAGTGGGCCGTGAGGGCTGGGTGCGGCTGGCTCTGAGGTGAGGCTCAGGGCTGTGTCTGGCTCTGGACGTGGGGGCTGGGTGCGGCGGGGGCTGGCGCGGGGATGCGGCTGGCTCTGGGGGGTACTCACCATCGATGGCATGGTGGTAGCAGGTACCATTGTCGTGGCAGCATTTCCTCTGCAGACACTGGCTGGCGTAGAACTTCTCAGGGTTGCCGCCGCAGGGCATCCGCAGGGAGGGTGGCTGAGCACAGGCTGGGGGGGGGGGGGGGACGGATCCCGTTAGTGCCAACTGCACCCCACCACCTCCAGCCTCCCCCCAGGCCCTGAGCGCCTCCCTGCCCCCCACCCATTTGGGGTCCAGGTCATTCTTCATGTTGCCACTAGAGGGTGCCCTTGGTCTGTTCTAGGGCCAGCAGCAGGGGATGTGGGGTGACCCCAGGTGGGGGGGTGAGGAAGGGGGGAGGGCAGCCGATGAGAACTCCTGTGCTGGGGGGCAGGAAAAAAGTTAGTAGGGGGCGAGGAGCAGCGTGGAGGGATGGGTCTGGAGGGCAAGGCAGTGGGGGGGGGGGCAGCTACTCACTTAGGGGTCTGAAGAAGCTGGACATCCCTTTGTCACCTGGTGGGAGAGGGGCAGAATTGAGAGTGGGCCCGATCCTTCCTGGACGCCTGAGTCATCCCCCCCCCCCCACTGGGTCATCCCTTCCCAGCTCAGGGTGCCCCGCATGGCTCCCTGGATGCCTTCTGCCCCCCCCCCCCCCATCCTGCCCCCCAGGTTGGGAGCTGTGGGGGTCCCCTCGGGACAAGCACCCCACACTGCTGTCCCGGCCAGCTGAGTCCCATCCCTGGGGGCCAGCCCCCCCCCACTCACCAGCCCCCCCAACACGCAGCACCAGCAGAAGGCAGAGCAGAGGCAGGGGCAGCCACGGGAGGGAAGGGCCGGAGCCTGGCTTCATCCCAGCCCTTTGCAGGCCGGGGGGCAGGCGTGGCGGGGGCAGCTCCCTTCCCATGCCGGGGCGCCCCCTGTAGGGCCCAGCGGGGAGCACACGGCAAAGACCCTCAGCCCCAGGGGGGCCTGGCTGCGCGCACCAGGGGGCGCCAGAGGGCGGGGCAGAGCCAGGGGCCTGGCTGCGCGCACCAGGGGGCGCCAGCGGCGGGGCAGAGAGGGGCCTGGCTGCGCGCACCAGGGGGCGCCAGAGGGCGGGGCAGGACCAGGGGCCTGGGCAGAGATTGCGGCGGCCCGGCCGTTCTGGAACCCGCCTCACAGAACCCAGGTGTTCTAGAGCCCCCCCTGCAGCTGAGAGACGGGGGGCAGGAGTGAGGGGCACCAGCAGAGCTGGGGGGGGGGGGGAGCCCGTCCTCGCCCTGGGAGCTGCTGCCCCCTGGAGGGGAGAGGCCCCCTGCCCTACTCCCCTCAGCCAGCTGCTCCCCCCACCTGGTGAGGTGCTGGGGGGGGGGGCTGTTTCTCTGAGTCTGTGACAGTGGGACCATTAGCAGCAGCATCTGCCCCCCTCTCCTGCCCCCCTCTCCCCCCGCCGCAAACCCGGAGCAGCCTCGGCGTCAGCCGATGAACTCATGGGATGTCTGGGAACCTGCAACGGCTGCACAGCTTCCCGCCCCCAGCCCTGCCGGCGCCCCTCACTCCCGACCCGCGGCCAGCTAGCAGGTATCAGCGTTGCCTAGAAACCAGGCATTTACCGGGGACCCTACAATAACAAACAGGCCCATGCACCCTTAGGTCTCCCGAGACGTTCTACAGTAACAAACCGGCTCGTGCAGCCCCTGGCACCGCAGAGAGCCCCTGCCATAACAGACTGGCGGGGGCTGCACCTCCCCCGCTCCCCAGCGAGACCCTACAATAACAAACCAGCCCAGAAGGGCCCTGGGGCAGAGGCCCTGAGATCCACTGGGGTCTGGGCCTTCTGCCAAACAAGAGACACGGCTGTCTGTCCGTCCATCCCTCCCGGCCTGGGTGCTGCTGCCTCACCGCCTCCCGCCCAAATAAACACACCCTAACCCTAAACCCATGTTCCTGAAATGCAGCCACTGGGAGCTTTTCTTGCAGCTGCAGCCTCCTGGGCAGTGACTGGGGGCAAAGCAGCGCCCCCCCCCCCTCAGTGGAACCAGCAGCAGTTGGGCCCTAGCCCCCTCCAGAGACAAAAATGCAGCTGGGGTGAGTTCCCTTCCAGTCGTGGGACTTTGGGATCCATCTGTGTGGTGGCAGGTTCCATCCCCTGCCCCAGACTCTGTCCCCGGGCCCCATTCTCTAGCCGCAGGGCCCCAGGATCTGGTTGTGGGGCTTCGGGCTCTGGTCCCAGTCCCCCAGTGCCGGCCTCGGGCTCACCTCCCCCCCAATCGCCCCGCCCTCCCCACTGCCTCCCTACCCACCTCCTCATCCAGGACTTAACTTGTCCCCCGGCTCGTCGGGGCTGAGTGAATCTGCTGTGACCATTGATGGCGGCAGGTTTGTTCATGTCACTTTTCCCAGCAGACTTGCCAGCCAGTCAGTCTAAAAAGCAAACCAAGCAAAAGAGGCACCAGAAGAGAAGAGAGGAGCATGCAAAGCACCCGCCTTGTGTTCGCTTCTGTTTAGGTCCAGTAAAGAACAGCAACAACAGGACGTTATTTGTATTACGGAGTCTGCAAAACAAAAACAAAACCCTACATAAATAAACCCCAATGGTCCGGCTGGGGCGATATGCACCTTTATTTGTTGTCCCTAAAGTTATTTAAGTATTTTAGGAAAAATTATCAGAGCCGCCAGCGGGAGCTGGGGGGGGCCACAGCCTGAGACCTTTCCCCTAAACCAGCCCCCACTTATTTTGCATAGGGTGCAGCTCCAGGTTGCAGCCGCCAGAGGGCGCCGCTTGCTCCCTTTTTTTCCAGCTGCTGCGTGGCCAACACAGAATTGTTGTGTGAGCTCACAACACAACAACACACACACACTTTCTGCACCCTCAGGGAGCGAGAGACGCTTCTTTTGCATCCCTCGACCCAGCCCCACTCACTTCTAAAGTGTGTGGGTGGGCAGACCGTAGACAAAACTGAGTTGTGTTGTGTACAGTTTGTGAAGGGTATTGTGGGAGGAGGCTGTGAACGGGGAAGAGCCTGCACAACACCGGGTTGTGTTGTGTTGTCTGGATCTCTTCTAAAGTGTTTTGTGTGGGTGGGTAGGCGGGTTGGAAAAACTTGACCTCAAACTGAGTTGTGTTGCGTTGTGGTTTGTGTTAGGTTTGACCCAAAGTTGTCCCATGTGGCTGGTGAGTGGCCTCTTATCCAGTGGTATGGTGGATTGTGGGTCCCATGGTGTGCTGCTGTTGTGTTAAATCTTCTTGCGTCACATACTGTTGTATTGTATGTGGTGCTTGTTGTGTTGTTTCGCACTGTGTATAATGTGTTGTATTGATTTGTGTTGCATATTCCTGTGGTCCTTCACTCTGTGTTGTTGTCTTGCATTGTGTTACATCTGTGTCTTACCCTGCATGTTGTGTTGCAGTGTGTTACATCTGTGTGTTGTGTTGCATTCTTTACAGTCATCTGTTGTCCTATGTGGTGTTGTGTTGCTGCCGTGTATTGTATGCCGTTGTTTTGTGTTGCACTGAACTGTTGTGTTGTGTATTGTGTTCCCTTGTATCACACCACATTACATTGTATTTCACTGTGGCACATTTAGTTGTGTTACAATATGTCTTCTCCTAATCTGTGTTGTGTGACATTGGGTTGTGTTGTTTCCCAGTGGACAGAGCTGTGTTGTGCTGTGTTGTGCTGCATCATGGTGTGTTGTTTCCCACTGGGCAGCACAGTGCTGTGTTGCATTGTGTTGCCCTATGTTGTGTTGTGTTGCATTGCATGCAGTGCTGTGTTGTTTTCCCCCACCATGCAGCAGTGTGTTGTTTCGTTATGTTATGTTGCACTATGTTGTGTTGCATGCACTGCTGCATTGTGCTGTGTTGTGTTGCATGCAGGGCTGTGTGGTTTCTCACTGTGCTGTGTTGTGTTGTTGCACGCAGTGCTGTATTGTGCTGCATTGCATGCAGTGTTGTGGTGCGTTGTTGCATTTTGCTGTGTTGTGTTGCATGCAGTGCTGTGTTGCGTTGCCGTGTGTTGTCACTCACTGGGGTGGGGGGCTGAGGGTCTAAATGCCCCAGATCCCCCCTTGTTCCCCCAAGCTGCCTCCCCCCCCCCCCTCCCCCGGGGCTCTGTTCCAGCCAGGCCCTGAGCTCATGGGCGACCCGCCCTCCCTGTGGTGGGGTGGCCGGGGGTGGGGCGGAGCCACCAGGCTCTGGGGTGGCCACAGCGTCATGGCTCGGGCTGGCCACAAAGCCGCCGAGGCCACTGAGGGAGGCGCGACAGCCACAGGGCAAAGGCCACGGCCCACCAGCCACACGGCCCCCAGGGGAGGGCCCGGAGCAGGGTCAGCTCCTGGCCTGGCCCATCAGGGGGCACTGTGGGGCACTGGCGGGGGGCTCCCGACTATCGCAGCCCCATCGTCTCCCAGCAGGGGGTGCTGTGGGGGGGGGGGCAGGAAGTGGGGGGTGGCTCTGTTTCCACCCTCCTGTAACATTTTGTCGGGTCAAATTCAACTGCATTTCCACAGCGGGAAGATTCCCACGGGTCTGGAGTGGGGGCAATCCGGGGGTGCAGAGTGGGGGGAATCTGGGGGGCTCCAGTGGGGGGCGCAGAGTGGGGGGAATCTGGGGGACTCCAGGATCAGAGGAAAAATGTGCTGAGACGGAGTCAGGCTGCAAACACACAACTGCAAAATCAGTGTCTTTTCACATGGGAGGGGAGCGGGGTCTAGTGGTTAGAGCAAGGGGGGGCTGGGAGCCAGGACTCCTGGGTTCTCTCCCTGGCTCTGGGAGAGGAGTGGGGTCTAGTGGTTAGAGCAGGGGGGGCTGGACTCCTGGGTTCTCTCCCCGGCTCTCCTGAGCTCAGTTCTCCCACCTGTGTCCCATCTTTCCCAGCCAGCAGCTCCCGGCACAAAATTACCCAGCGCAGCCAAAACGAGTCATTGGAGCCGGGAGGGCTGCCCGCCGCCTGCCACCCGCCCTGCCCCTGCCCGCCAGCCGCTGCCGGCTTCCCCGGCCTGTCTGGGATTCCCCCGGCGGTGCCGCCCCCGCCAGCGAGGCTGGAGCCACGGAGGGGCCTGAGCCTGGCTGGGCCGTGCCCGTCACTGACACACGGCCCCTGCCTCAGGGGCTCAGAGCTCTGGCCTGCCCCTCTCGCTGCGCTGGGCCAGGTGCCCCACCCGGAGCAGCCTACAGCCCCCCCGGTCACCCCCCACCCAGCATAGCCCCCTGCCCCTGCACCCTCCAACCCGTCCCATAAACCCCTCCCCCTCCAGCCATCCCTGTACGCTCCTGTGCCCCTCTGTCTGTCCATCCACACCCCTCCGTCCGCCCATCTGTCCAACCATCCAGCCCCGGCCCACCGTCCATCTTGCTGCCCTGCCCCCAGTCCCACTGCAGCATGGGGGGGGGGGGTGCCCCAGGGTCCCCCCCACTGCTCCCGCCCTCCCCCCCATTCCACCATTGCTCCCCTCTCACCCCCCAGCCCTGAATCTGCCTTGCCAGTTCTCCCATTCCCCCCTCCCATGTGCTGGCCTGGGCCGGGGGGGGGGGGGGGGGAGGCAGCTGCTGGGAGCTACGAGGAGCTGCTGAGTATGAGGTGACCCCCACAGTGACCCCCTGAACCCCACAGTGACCCCCTGTCCCCCACTGTGACCCCTGAACCTATGGTGCCAATGTGCAGGCCCCAGCGTGACCCCTGACCTTCCCATGACCCCTGACCCTTGCTGGACAGATGCCAAGCAGAGCCAGGGACAAGCTGCCCACAGCCCCCATCTGTATCAGGGATCCCCCCCCTCGATCTGCCCCCCCCCCCCGGCTTCCCTAATGTCCACGGTCCCTGGTTCTCACCGTCCCACCAGCTTTCCAAGGGAGGGGCTGGGTCATCACCCCACTGCACAGATTTGGAAACTGAGGCACCGAGCGGGGAAGAAACCTGGCCGAGCTCACCCACCGGATTCCCAGGAGTCCCGAGGCCCAGCCCACACACACACACACACTGCGTGGCCCAGCTCCCAGTCTGCCATCGTGCGTGTGTGTGTCAGCGTCTCTGTGCGGATCACTGACCCCTCTGTGTGTGTGTGCATGCTCCCCCCGCGGGCCCAGGCCCGGTGCCAGCCCCACCGCGCTGCGGCTGCCTGGGCCTGCCGTGACACGGGGCATTTGCGTCAAAGGCTGGCCCCACGTAGGGGGAGCCCCGGCTTCCTGTGTACTCAGCGTGTGCGGTGTGTGTGTGTGTGTGTGTGTGTGTGTGTGTGAGCCCCGGGCGCAGACGGGCGGGGGGCGAGGATATGAGCCATGTGTTTGTCTAAACCCCAGCGCCGGCTCCGCAGCTGTTCAGCCGCCCCAGGAATCTTTGTGTCAGGGCGAACCCGACACCTTTGTTATTTGAGCTGGGGGGGGGGGGGCTGCGGGCCAGGAGTGAGGGGTACTGGCAGAGCTGGGGGGGGGAGCCCTGGGCTGGGCTAGCAGGGGGCTGCGGGTTGGGAGTGAGGGGCCGGATTGCCGACCGGAGGCTCTGCTGACTCAGCCCTGCTAGCCAGATCTGGCTGGGCCAGTCGCCGGCACCTGCAGCCGTTTTCCAGTAATTGCCCCCTGGAGGGGGGTGGGGGGGGGGTTGCAATGCCGGATCTCTCCCCACAAGCGGCCTGCGTCTCCTGCATTCCAACCCTTGCATCAGCCAAGCCAGGTCTCCCTGCCCCGGCGAGGAGCTGCTCCCCGAAGAGGAACCCAGCCCAGCCGGGGGGAACCCAGGGGCAGCCAGCTCCCCCCCCCCCGCCACCTGGGGGCAGCTGGGAGCCGGAGGGAGGGGCAGCGGGAGAGGGGTCTGGGGAATGACATGGGGCATTTGGAGGATTCAGGACGGGGTAGGAAAATCCCAGGCAGAACCGTGTGTGTGGGGGGAGGGGCGGGCACCATGGCATGAGCATGGCACAGGGCCATGCACCAAGGTCGTTTGTGATGTCACAGGGCATGGGTGATGTCATGAGAGTGCGTGACAGTGGCGTGGGTGATGTCTCAGCTGAGTCTATGATGTCACTGGAGCATGGGTGATGTCACAGACACGAGGGTGATGTCACAGGGGCCTATGACACTCCCAGATCTACGTCAGCAGCATAATAAGCACATGTAAGGTTGCACTCCGATCTGTGTATCCCAGGGGCAGGGCTGGGGGGGCCGGGGATTGCGACCTCCTGTGTACCCCAGGGTGGGAGCAGGGCTGGGGAGGAGGTTGAGGGGCTAGGGATTGGAACCCCCTGTGTATCCTAGGGGGCAGGGCAGGCCTGATGCATCACTCGGGTGTCAGCAGTGGCCTCCCCTGACAGTCCACCCCTCTCCCCACCCTCCCGCCCCAGACTCACGCCCAAGTCAGGCGTGACAGATGGATTCAGAGGGCAGCAAAGGCCAAGCATCTCCGGGGACCAACAGAGAGAGAGACAAGCAAGGTGGGCAGGGGGTGGGAATCCATCTGTCCATCAGTCCTTCCATACACACCTGTCTGTCTGTTCTCTCCCGCCTCTTCTATCTATCCATCCCCAGACACATCTATCTATCTATCTAAACATTTAACAGATACAAGGACTTTAAAGTTTCAAACACCAGCATGACAGTTAAGCCTGAATTAGATCCATGGGCCCATCTTCCCCAGTATCCTGCTCTCTCCCTGCCCCACGGATCAGACCCATGGGCCCATCTCCCTGGTATCCCGCCCCCTCCCTGGCCCCAGATCGGGCCCATCTACCCCAGAATCCCACCCCCTCCCTGCCCCCAGATCAGACCCACCAACCCATCTACCCCGGTATCCCACCCCCAGATCAGACCCAGGGGCTATGTTTTGTTATTTCTTATATTTCTTCCTTTTTTTAGCTTCCTTCCGGAGATGCAAACCCTCTACAAACGGATTGGAGCTCCAGAACAGCACCAGACTGACACGAGACAGGTCAGTGCCTGGTCCCGGCCATAGCAGCAAATCCCAGGCAGATCAAACCGCAGGAGGGGTCAGTCGGGGCGTTAGAAACATGGGCGTAGTCACCAGTAGAGAATCCTTCGCATTGGGTTGCACGGGATTGTGCTGGGTCCTATTGCATTGCAGTAGGTTGAGTTGCACCGGGTTGCATGTGGTCCCGTTTCAGTGCCCTGCACTGTATTCCTGGGTTGCACGGCGTTCATTCCACTGCCCTCTGTGGCATTGCTCTGGCTTGCATGCCATGGCCCGGCATGACGTTTTATCAGCATCATACCTAGCTCGTCTCCCGAACTTTTCCTCCACGTAACTCAAAGCATTATGCGAAAGCGCTCGCTGAGTATCACTGCCCCGATTTTACCGACGGGGGAACGTGCTGTATCCTATTACACCGCACCGCACTGCCCAGCCTTGCTTCTCTCTGCACTCGAGGCCGTTAGATTCAGCTGCAGTGAGCTGTGTTTTATTGAAGCCTGTATTTCACAGGCTCTGACTTTGCATCCCCTTGTTTTATGTTATCTTTCGTTAGTTAATGACCTTCTGTTTCATTGTCTGTGGCTATAATGTGTCTTTTCTCCCACATTTGATTGAATTACCATCTATAGCATCGTGTTCTGTTACGTTGCCCCGTAACGTATCGTATTATTGCCTGGCTCAGCCATGCCCGACATAGCGTGGGGCTGCATTCGGTTGCATTATTTCGCTCTGAGCCGTGCCCCGTGGCCTAGCATTACTAGATAGGCTTTTGCACCCTATCTCATTACCTTCCACTGCGTCCACGGCATGCTTCAGTTGTGAGCTCTGCCGCTCAGTTGTTTTCTCTGCCTTGCGCAATGCTTGCAGACAGGGGGGGATGTGGGGAGGTGTTACTCAACAGATACAGATCATTAAGAAACCCTTTGCAACATACGTGAATTTCCAGAGGGAAAAACCCTTCAGCAGATTGTGCTGGCAGGAGGATACGCTGCGCTGCAGGGAAGGGTGTGGATGGCTCAACAGGGGACGCTCTCCCCACTTAGTCTGGCCGCAATGTCCCAGTGCGGCACCAGGGGGCGTGGTGCTGCACGAAGCAGGGGGCATGGTAGGGAGCGCTCTCCCCTGGCAGTCAGTTCAGGCCCCAGGGTGGCACTAGGGGGTGCTGTACCACGGGGGGCCAGCAGGGGGTGCTGGGCTGCAGGGAGCAGGACAGGGGCCAGCAGGGGGTGCTGGGCTGCATGGATCAGGACAGAGGGACAGCAGGAGGTGCTGGGCTGCAGGGTGCGGGACGGGGACCAGCAGGGGGCGCTCTCCCCGGCAATCAGGGCTGGCCCCGGTGCCCCAGGATGGCACTAGGGGGTGCTGGGCTGTGGGGCGGGGGGACTCAGCAGAGGGTAGTGGGTCAGTTACCCCATGAGGGGAGGAGGTGCTGGCTTGGCCAGGGTGGGCCACATCGTCCGTGCTGACCTACGGGGCCCCGGGGCCGGGTTGCGGTTGCAGCCCCCCAGCAAAGACGGCATCGAGGGCTCCCTGCCTGACGTCAGTCCCCCCCACCCACTGCAGCAGCATCCCAGCCCCTCACCCCCCACTCAGCCCCCCCCCCCCCTCCGCCCCGGGAGGGGGTCGGAGTCACTAAGAAAACACCAGGTCCTGTGAAAACCAGGGCCCGAGAGTGAAATACCAGAGTGGGTGGGAGGAGAACGCAACACACACAACCTTGCTACACTCACACAACAGCCTAGCTGCACACAGACACAACAGCACAACAATATGAACCCAACACGCAACACACACCACCTAGCTACACATAACAACCCACACCACCTAGCTCTCTGCACCCAAAACAGACACTGCCCAGCTACACACACCACAACGAACAGCGTAGATGCACACAACCCAGCGATATGGACACAGCAACACACATGAAACGCACCTACACTCGGACAATACCACAACAACACACACAAAACAACATACACACACCACAACGAACAGCATAGACGCACACAACCCAGCGATACGGACACAGCAACACACATGCAACGCACCTACACTCGGACAATAACAACAACACACACAAACAACATACACACGCTACAACGAACAGCATAGACGCACACAACCCAGCGATATGGACACAACAACACATATGCAACGCACCTACACTCGGACAATAACACACGACACACACAAAACAACATACACACACCACAACGAACAGCGTAGACGCACACAACCCAGCGATACAGACACAACAACACACATGCAACGCACCTACACTCGGACAATAACACACAACACCACACACAAAACAACACACACACAACACAACGCGCACAATGCAGCCGCGCACACACAGCCCAGTGACACAGATGCATTTCGGGGAGATGCACTAGTGAAACACCCGCTGTCGGGCTCAACGGAGGAGTATCTGGGGGAAATGTAATGCGTGTGTTAGACAGGAGGGCACACACACACACAGAGCAGGGCCCAACCCCTCCAGCAGGGGGCAGCAGAACACACACACACACACACACACACATACCCCATGTGTCAAACTGGCTTCCTGGGAAGCCACCATCCCCGTGTAGCCCCATCCACCAGCCAGAGGCCAGGAGCGTGGTGGCCTCAGACAAGGCTGGCCGGGGCAGCCCCCCCAAGGCAGACTGAACCCCAGGATGCAGTGCACAAGGCCATGCAGTGGGCACGCTGCGTCCTGTTAGCACACTGCCCTTTGCCGTGCAGTGAGCAGTCTGCACAGCCATGCAGTGTGCTGGGGGGAGAAATACACCGTGAAGAGTGAGACCGGGTGCAGGGCTAGGCGGTGTGTGCAATGCACATAGGCAGCATGGCTGACTGGGCAGAGGCTATAGCCTGGCAGTGTGCAGGGACAGTGTGTGCGGCACAGCTGTGCGGCTCAGTGTGCAGATCCATGCAGTGTGCAGAGCTGTGCAGAGCAGCCGTGTAATTTGTAAAGCCCTGCAGTGTATCTATGCAGTGTGCAGGGCCCTGCAGCGTATCAATGCAGTGTGCGGGGCCCTGCAGCGTATCTGTGCAGTGCGCGGGGCCCTGCAGCGTATCAATGCAGTGTGCGGGGCCCTGCAGCGTATCTGTGCAGTGTGCGGGGCCCTGCAGCGTATCTGTGCAGTGTGCGGGGCCCTGCAGCGTATCTGTGCAGTGCGCGAGGCCCTGCAGCGTATCAGTGCAGTGTGCGGGGCCCTGCAGCGTATCAGTGCAGTGTGCGGGGCCCTGCAGCGTATCAGTGCAGTGTGCGGGGCCCTGCAGCGTATCAATGCAGTGTGCGGGGCCCTGCAGCGTATCTGTGCAGTGTGCGGGGCCCTGCAGCGTATCAATGCAGTGTGCAGAGCCCTGCAGCGTATCAGTGCAGTGTGCGGGGCCCTGCAGTGTATCAATGCAGTGTGCGGAGCCCTGCAGCATATCAGTGCAGTGTGCGGGGCCCTGCAGCATATCAATGCAGTGTGCGGGGCCCTGCAGCGTATCTGTGCAGTGCGCGGGGCCCTGCAGCGTATCAGTGCAGTGCGCGGGGCCCTGCAGCATACAGTGTGCAGTGCGTATCTGTGCAGTGTGCCCTGCAGCGTATCTGTGCAGTGTGCGGGGCCCTGCAGCGTATCTGTGCAGTGCGCGGGGCCCTGCAGCGTATCAATGCAGTGTGCGGGGCCCTGCAGCTGTGCAGTATCAATGCAGTGTGCGGCAGTGCGCCGCTGCAGCGTATCTGTGCAGTGTGCAGTGCAGTGTGCGCCCTGCAGCGTATCTGTGCAGTGCGCGGGGCGCTGCAGCGTATCTGTGCAGTGTGCGGAGCCCTGCAGTGTATCTATGCAGTGTGCAAGGCGCTGCAGCGTATCTGTGCAGTGCGCGGGGCCCTGCAGCGTATCTATGCAGTGCGCGGGGCCCTGCAGCGTATCAATGCAGTGTGCGGGGCTCTGCAGTGTATTATGCAGTGTGTGGGGCCCTGCTGCAGTGTGCGGGGCCCTGCAGCGTATCAATGCAGTGCGCGGGGCCCTGCAGTGTATCTATGCAGTGCGCGGGGCCCTGCAGTGTATCTATGCAGTGTGCGGGGCCCTGCAGTGTATCTATGCAGTGTGCGGGGCCCTGCAGCGTATCTATGCAGTGCACATGCTGCGTGAGCCCCCCGGGTGGTGCGTCTCTGTGCCCAGTGCCCCAGCTGTGCCCCACAGACATGTGCCCCTTGGCAGGCCCTGCTGGCTCCACCCACCCCAGGGCAGCTGCAGCTGTGGTGATGGCCCCGGGGCACAGGTGGGAGGGGGGAACCGCCCGGCGCCGGGTCTCCCTCACCTTACCCAGCCCGGTGTCAGGTGAGGCTGCGCAGGCCCCGGGCGGGGAGCCAGGGCCCAGCCACTTTCCCCGTCACCTTGGAGCTAAATATTTACCCTTCCAACGGCTGTTTCCCTTGGCACCAGCGTGGGGCCCCCCCCCACATTCCTTCCCCAGCTTTGTCTTCACACGTCCACGCATGCAGATCCCAGCCTGGCAGCCCCCCCGCCCCGGCCCCCCCGCGCTCTGGTGCATCCCAACAGCCCCAGCACATGGGGGGGGGCCAATCTCCACCCCCCCAGGATACTCAGGGGCCCCGATCTCCAGTTCCACCCCCGTGACAGTGACCCCACAGCGCCCTCCGGAGGCCGGGCAGGGGGTTTCCCTGCTGACCCCTGCATGACGTCAGAGCTTCCCAGGGGGATGAACAGCTGATCCCAACATTCCGATCCCGCCTCCCCCCCCCCCCCCCCACAACACACACCTTGGCCTGGGGCTGAGACTCTGTTTGTCGGTGAGTCACGGCAGGGAAACCGTCCGTCTGCCGTGTGGACGAGCAGGAGGGAGTGTCTCTGCTCCAGGGACCTGAAGACAAACACAGCTGGGAGGGGGAACAGCCTGGTCTGCCCCCTCCCCTCCCCACCCCTGTCCCTCCCCCCAGGGATACGGGGGGGGGGGGCCAGGGTGAACCCCAGACCTGTCCTCACCCGGTCTGTCACAGGGGGCGCTGTGGGGCAGGAGCACTGACTGATGGTGGGGGGGCTCCTGGCTACTCCAGCCCCACCTCTCCCAGCAGGGGGCACTGTGGGGCACAGGGTGGGGGGTGCTGGCTGGGGTGGGGGACGGGGGGGGGGGGGGGCTTGTCATTCCACCCAGGCCTGAGGTTGCTGCGGGACCGACTCCGGTTTCCGTTACAATGAGGCGCTGACGTGAGTTGCTGCCCCCCCGCCCCCGCCTCTGCCCCCCCCCCCCCTTGACCTTCATTCCTTGGAACTGGGTCAGGATTTCCAAACTGTTCGTTGTGTAAACCCCGGCGAAGGGCCGGTCGGCTTCCGGGGGGTGGGCAGGAACTGATCGGCCGGGGCTGTCCCTGAAAAAACCAGAATTTCATGACCCTGGCAGGGAGCCAGCTGAGAAATGACCCCCCCACCAGATCAGACCCCACCCGGGCCCACCTAGCCCGGTATCCTGCCCCCTCCCATCCCCTTCCCACATCCGACCCCCCCCAGGCCCATCTACCTCAGTATCCTGCCCCCCCCCAAAATCAAATCCCTGGGCCCCTCTTCCCCGGTACCCCAGCCATTTAGCCCTGGGCTCCACGTTAATGTTCCCAGGTTATTAGAGCGATTAAAAGCAAGGAATAAGAAGAAATATTCACCCCTGAGATATCACATTTCTCTGCTCAGTGCATTACGGTAGACGCTACCGGCCTCAAGGAAAATTGGGACCCCGTCATGCCGGACACACGGAGAGGGGGGAGTGGGGTCTAGTGGTTAGAGCAGGGTGCTGGGATCCAGGAATCCTGGGTTCTCATCCCAGCTCCACCTCTGATTTGCTGTGTGACCTCAGTCCATCGCCCTCCCCACTCTGTGCCTCGGTTTACCCGGCATGGGTAAAACAGGTTTCTCTAAATCTCGCCCCAGCGCTTAGCCCCAACGAGGCGCCAGGCTGAGGCTGCTCTCAGCGTGTCCTGCAGGGGGCGGTAGCGTCTCCAGCTCCCTGGTGGGGCGGACAGAGGGTGGCGCCCCCTACCGCCAGGCTGGGGAGATGGGGCAAGACAAGGGGTGGGGGAATGGAAGATGGCGCCCCCTACCGCCAGGCTGAGACATTGCAGGCTAAAGCCCAGCCCGGTGTCCTGGGGAGCGGGCTGGCCCCTCCCCCATCAGCCCGGCCCCCTTCATGTCGTCCCCCCGGCGGCTCCTCGTGTTCTCCCCACTCCCTCCAGCTCGCTCGCGCTGCCTCTTTCCATGCCCCCCCAGGCACGGGAGGGGAATTTCTGATGGCCTGTTTACGGCTGCGGCCTGGGGTTTCTATGGCGAGAGAGCTGGCGCCCTGCCCGGTGCACACTGGGCCCATTCACATGCCGCCCAGGCCCCGGCCCTGCCGGATACGCTGCTTCTTAACACAAAAAAGGGCTTATTTCCCGTCCCCCCCCCTTTCCCAGGGCAGCTGTGGGGACAGGCCTGTCCCACCGGGGGGCGCTGGAGGGAGCGGGGCAGGAGCGCGGGAGGCCGGGGTGGGGGGGCAGATCTCAGCTACTCCAGGCTCATACAGCGCCCCCTGCTGGGAAATGTGGGGCTGGGGTAGCTGGGAGACCCCCACCCAGCTGAGATCCCCATGGGGTCCGTGGGCCTGTGAGTACAGGGCCAGACACAAGAGGACCTATATTCCCTTCAGGCCGAGGGACTCTGCCAGCGGCCACAAAGTGGGGGGTTGTCAATGGGGCTTAGGGGCTCTGAGCTCAGTTCCATAGAGCTGGGGTCCCAGAGGGGCTGGGTCCGGCCAGCTGGGCTTCTGGCTCTGGGAGGGGAGCGGGGTCCAGGGGTTACAGCAGGGGGGCTGGGAGCCAGGACTCCTGGGTTCTCTCCCCAGCTCTGGTGGGCAGAAGATCCCCTAGCTACCCCAGGAGTGGGGGCAACTGTCAGGGGGGCAGTTAGGGGGGAGAATAGTGAGCTCCCCTCTCACTTCTCCACTGCTCTGGCCTAGTGGCTGACCCTCAGGCCTGGAGGGGGCAGGCCCGGGGGGGGAGGGGGGCAGCCTGCAGACGGGCCGGGAGGTTGTAAATCGGGGCGCCGGTGACACACACCGGCTATGGAGAGACACGGAGTCATCGGCTGCCCGCTGGACGCCTGGGAAAGCAGAAAGCAGGCGCAGGGGACTCTCCCCTGGGAGAGGCGTGGGTCAGAGCAGGGGGGGGCTGGGAGCCAGGACTCCTGGGTTCTCCCCCCAGCTCTGGGAGGGGAGTGGGGGCTTGTGGTTGAGTTGGGGACCCCAGACCGTGAAGCGCTGACGCGTCAGCTGCAGATGGGCCGGAAGTCAGGGGGCTGGAGCGTGCTAAGCCTAGTTTGACGGTGGCTGCGGCTCCAGGGGTGACTGTGAACAGACCAGGGCAGTTTGACTCAGCCCTGAGTCCGGCAGGGCTGCGGGGGGGGGGGGGGGAGGGGGGGGTTACACCTGGGCTGGGGGGGGGGGGGGAGACTTGTGAAATCCACACAGGACCTGGGGCTGCACAGTCATCGTCTTCCTGGACCAGCCCCAGGCCAAAGCTTTCATCTCTCAGCCACCAAACCACAATCCACCAGGAAGGGGGGGTTGGGGTGACGACCCCCCCACACACACACACTCGGTCTCTTACGTAGGGCTGAGTCTGCTGCCTTTCTGGGCAGAGAACCCAGGAGTCCTGACTCCCAGCCTCATCCTGCTCTAACCACTAGACTCCACTCCCCTCCCAGAGCCAGAGACAACCCAGGAGTCCTGGCTCCCAGTCCCCTCTGCTGTGACCACTAGACCCTACTCCCCTCCCATTGCTGGGGAGAGAACCCAGGAGTCCTGGCTCCCCTTCCCTGTTGGGTTTGGGGCCAGGAAGACGCATCTAATGAAGAAAACGAAGGAGCCAAAAAATCCTTTTAACCCTGAAAACCCCAACTTTCAGCTCAGCACGGTGACCCTACACCCCACCCCAGAGGTGGCTGCATCTCAGCACCAGGTGAGGGATTCCTGTATAACCAGCCCCCGCGCCCCACCCCAGAGGCAGCTGCATTGGATGCTCCGGCTTACACAGTGCTGCAGGAAAGCAAAGTATCCTGGGAGCCTTTGGAAGTGTTTTGGGGGGCTCTGGGGCTGCTGTCCCTTGTTCACCCTTGAGCAGCCAGAGGTGGGGGGCGGGAGGGACAGTCAGATCCTGGAGGGAGCCGGGTGCGTGGGAGGATCGATTGCCTGAGAGGCAAACAAGGAAGAAGATTGCCACAGAATTCCCCCCGGAACCCAGGGGAGCCGTGGAAATAATAGAGCCAGGTGCAGGGGAGAGGGAGCTCCGGTTCCCAGTGACGCAGTGCGAGTCCCAGCACGGGACCCCACTGCACCCCAGTGACATGGTGCGATCCCTGGCACGGGACCCCACTGCACCCCAGTGACATGGTGCGATCCCCAGCACGGGGACCCGACTGCGCCCCAGTGATGCAGTGCGAGCCCTGGCACAGACACCCCACTGCACTCCAGTGACATGGTGCGATCCCTGGCACGGGACCCCACTGCACCCCAGTGACATGGTGCGATCCCTGGCACGGGGACCTGACTGTGCCCCAGTGATGCAGTGCGAGCCCTGGCACAGACACCCCACTGCACCCCAGTGACATGGTGCAATCCCCAGCACAGGGACCCCACTGCACCCCAGTGATGCAGTGCGAGCCCTGACACAGACACCCCACTGCACCCCAGTGACATGATGCGATCCCCAGCACGGGGACCCCACTGCACCCCAGTGATGCAGTGCGAGCCCTGGCAAAGACACCCCACTGCACCCCAGTGACATGGTGCGATCCCCAGCACGGGGACCCCACTGCACCCCAGTGATGCAGTGCAAGCCCTGGCACAGACACCCCACTGCACCCCAGTGACATGGTGCGATCCCTGGCACGGGACCCCACTGCACCCCAGTGATGCAGTGCGAGCCCTGGCACGGGGACCCGACTGCTCCCCAGTAATGCAGTGCGAGCCCTGGCACAGACACCCTACTGCGCCCCAGTGACTGTACAACCACTGCCAATGGAGATGGGGTGATGGTCCCACTGCGGGGCGGTCCCTAGGACAGAGGTTATTGGTTTCATTGCATGCCATCGTCTTGGCCCCAGGGAAGGTCATGCTGTCACCTTGGGCTCTCGGGGGGGGCCCTCGCCCGTTGCATTCCAGTGACTGCGGCCAGCACGCCTGCAGAGACGCCCGGCGCATTGCGATTCTCCCAGACAGCCAATCATGGGCACCCATCGGCACCAGATCAGCCGGTTCCCCTCTGCGGCCCGGTCCTCTAGACTGGGCTTAAAACAATCGAGAGTGGCTAGATCTCCACTCTCAGTCTGCGTCAGTCACGGTCTGCTGTTAGACATCCCGTGTGCTTGTCCTCCGAGTCTTTCTGTCTTTCTCAGTCACCTTGCCTCACACCTTCGTCTTTCATACCCCCTCCCCCCGTCCCAGACTCTCCCCAGCTGCGTGCTCTCCCTTCAGGTGTGTGCAAGAAGGGGGAAAAAAGAAAGCCACCGGGGTGTGCGGGCGTGACGCCTCTCCCAGAGACACCAGTGGTGGTGGTTGCAGCGGTGGGATTTAGCCCATGACCTCATCACCGCCCCCCCACCCTTAAGAAAATTTTAAAGGGAGAGCGGGCCGGCTGGCAGTGCATTCTAGAGATGTGTGTCATCTCTTGCCCTATTGCACGCCACCCACTTCAAAATGTGCTCTCTTAAGTCAGAGGAAGAGTTTTTCGAGCGCTGATCTCTCTTTCTTGCGCTCTCCTTTTTTTTCTGAATGGAAAAGGAATGAGTCAAGATGTGTCATCCTTTGAGAAAACATTCACACACTTACAGAAAGGGCCATGCGCTTGGTATATAAAGAGCAATTTGTAGTGGTGAGATATACACACACACACACACACACACACACACAAAGTACAGTGAAGACGCTGTGTGGCACTTTTTTTTTTTCACCTGCAAGGGGGCTGGTGGGAGGTGTGTGTGTGTGTGTGTGTGTTGATTTTTGTTTGCCTGTGTGTGCATGTGCGTGCGTGTTAGTGGAGAAAGTGAGGGGATACGATCACTTCTTTTTTTCCAATCTACCTCAAAAAAGTAATCAAAAACCCAGGGATTTTTGGAAAGCAGGTGGCCGTGAAGAAAATAAGTTTTCCCCCAAAAAAATAAACCCCCCAAAAAGTGGGAGAGAGAAAAAAAAAGCCATCACACAACTATACAAACAAACTCAAAAAGCAACTGACAAAAAAAAAAAGCAAAGCAAACCAACCCACAAACTTTAAAATCAAAAAAAGAAGAAAGGACAAAATATTGCAGGAGAAGAAAGAGTTAAATCTCAGGGACCCCAAAACATTACTTTAGCCTCAAAGAAAATCAGCCCCAGCCAACCCCCAAAACATGAAAAGTAAGTTCTGATTTTTGTTTTGTTTTGCTTACATTTCCAAAAATGTTGCTGTTTTTTTTTAATTCTTCATGAAGTAATGTCTTTACTTTGCAGTTCTCTTGCTTTGTAGCCTGAGCCGTGTAACTAGATCTGGTGTGTGTATGGAGGGATACCTGCACACCCAGATTCAGAGCTCTGGAGATGCATGTACTTTGTATGTTTCATGTGCTGTGCTGACGAGTTCCAATTTCTTTCTTTCTTGACGTGATGTTGTGTTGTATTCATCTGCAGATGTACAGACACACACACTGGGTGTGTCTGATGCAGTGTCTGCACTGATCATTTGCAATCTGTAAATGTATATTTAATGCATTAATCTCTCTCTCGCTCACTTATATGCATATTATTAGCATACTGTGTATACCTGCTGCAGTACATTTATTGATCTTGTATTTATTGCTTTATATTTGCGATCTGTTGCGACGTAGTCTTGCAAAGATTAGATTTTTATTGGTGAATATCAGTAACAGTTGATTTCTCTGTGCACGGACAAACTGACCAAAAAAACCCTGCTTTGATTGATAGTAATCAAAATTGACAGTAAAGTTAGAAAAGTTCTGCTTGAGAATGTATTAGAGTTTGATTTAAGGATGTTAGCTGTGTGTATTTTTTGTGGTGTGGATAATTTGTGTTTTAATGGTGATCAGGCATTAACTTTTTGAATCTCACAGGCCTCCGTCATTATTGTCTCCTCCCTCCCATAATTTCCTACAACTATGAACATTGAAATCGCTTTAAAAAATGCTTAAGACCCATCATTTTACCCTGCCCCGCAAATTTAAATGGGTGAAAATTGAAGAAGAAAAAAATAGAAGCTTCAAAATGAAATTATCTGGCGAAATGATACAAAATAAAAATCTAAATTCTGCCAAGCGTAATGCAGCGATAGATGCTCCTCACCGTACACTCACGCACACACGCAGATGTGCACACGCATGCACACATATACACACGCACATATTATTAGCATAGTGTGTGTGTCTGAAACAATACATTTCTCATTGCTCTTTTCCAATCTGTATTTTATGTGTGTGTACGAGTGCACTCAATGCATATGCAGATGCTTCTGTCTTATTCCTATGTGTGTGTGTGTCTATATTTATACGGGCACACACGTACCCTGTCTGTCTGCTACTGATCATTTGCAATCTGTCTATTTCTTATGCTTAGGCATCTCTCTGGTTATCTCAGTGATATAATATTGTCAGCGTACCAGGTGGATCTGATGGGTCGATAGTTCATCTGCAGTGTAGGGCTCAGGGTATATTAAATGCATAGATAGATTCTTCTGTGGTAGCGATATGCGGGCCTGCGCCATACCTATCTGACGTGCTATATGGGACATATACGGTTGGTCAGTTTCTTGCCCTGTAGATGCCAGGCTCACCCCAGGTGCTGCGCTGATAAAATAGCCCCCCGGGTCCACTTCTCGCGCTGCGGCACGGGGACACGTTGAGGCCATCCCAACACGCGCAGATATGTGGGTTCGTAGCTGTGCTGATGACGGACCGGCTCCCCGGCTGGTATCACCGATTAACTCCGCTGGGGCTCTGGCCCCGTCTGGGGAGATGTTTCTCGTTGAGCCTGTGCTTATGTTTGATTGATACA
Organism: Emydura macquarii macquarii; assembly: GCF_026122565.2. Taxonomy (NCBI): domain Eukaryota; kingdom Metazoa; phylum Chordata; order Testudines; family Chelidae; genus Emydura; species Emydura macquarii. The sequence continues at coordinate 624,907 of NW_027133433.1, forward strand.
CACAGACCTATGATTGAGCTGTCCCCATACACCCTATCTCTCTCTATCTCTCTATCCCCATCCACCTCCTCTTTTTCCCCCCTTCCCACTCCGGGTGGCTGGCACCACATATTGATCACCTTCAATCTGTGTCTATTTTGGATGCGGTTGAACCTTCCTTGCCGTGGCAGGACAGGTCTACGCTGTGACGAAAGCCCCGCAGCCCGGCTACGGCCGGCCCAGCTCAACCAGGGCTTGCGGGGCTCCAGGTTGCCGTGTAGATGGCCTGGCTCGGGCTGGAGCCTGGGCTCTGAGATCTCGGGTCCCAGACTCGGTGGCGCGGGTTCTTTCTCACTGTATGGTCGTGCCCTGAGCGGCGTGTCTGGATCCGTCACCGCCCTAGGTGTGCCTGGAACCCTCCCTCCAGGCCTGGCCCGTTTGGGGCTGTCACCCTGGCCCACGTGTCTTCCCTGAGCTTGTGGGGGGACGGGGGCTCGGCTGCTTCTGCCTCCGTATATGCCTCTGGCTGAGTTGGATTCCCTCCTCCCACTTCCCCCCCACCTTGTGCTGGGAGGGCCGACCCAGGCGGGATTGCTCCCAGCACCTCCTGGTGTCCACTCCCCCCTCCCCGGTGGCTTTGGCACATGTAGGAAGTTTGGGAGGTCTCAGATGTGGGTGGAGGGGGTGTTACATGGGGGGTTGAGGGTCTGGGCTTGTCCTGGGATGGGATGCAGGGAGGGGGCTGCAGAAGAGAGAGGAACTTAAAGGGGAAGGGTCGGGGAGCAGCACAGTATGTGTGTGTGTGTGTGTGTGTGTGTGTGTGTGTGTGTGTGTGTGTGTGTGTGAGAGAGAGAGAGAGAGAGAGAGAGAGAGAGAGATCTGTGTGTAAATGTGTGTGTAGATCTGCGTGTGTCCTAGTGTAGACCGGTGTGGGTATGTGTGTTAAACCTGTGTGTCGATCTGTGGTGTTCTTGTGTAGGTGTGTGTTAGAGCTGTGTGTAAATGTGTGTGTAGATCTGCGTGTGTCCTAGTGTAGACCGGTGTGGGTATGTGTGTTAAACCTGTGTGTCGATCTGTGGTGTTCTTGTGTAGGTGTGTGTTAGAGCTGTGTGTAAATGTGTCTAGATCTGTGTGTAGATCTCTCTGTGTTTTTGCGTCGATCTGTGTGTGTGTTAAAAATCTGTGTGTAGACCTTTGTGCGTGTATTCTTGTGTACCTCTGTGTGTTGGTCTGTGAACAGATCTGTGTGTTCTTGTGGAGATGTGTGTGTGTGTGTAGATGGGGGGGCAGTTGCTATAAGTCATTAGAGCTGAGCTGATTTACACAAGGTGTGTGGGGGGGTGTGTGCGCGTGTTAACCCTTTCCCTATCCCATGGCTCTCCTTCAGCCAGTGGGCCCTACACATCCCTTTATAACCCAGACCTGAGCTGAGCCCCCCACTCCTGGGTGGATCCAAGCCTGGGGTCCCGCACGCTGCTGGCTCTGTGGGGTGGGGGACCACAGGGGCACTGAACACCCCCTCGCACACTGCAGGGGATCTGTGCAGGGATCCCACAGCCGGCATCATCCGGGACGAGCAAAACGGAGGGGCTGGTTACACACTGGATACAGCCGGGGGGGCACAGGGGGATGGTGGGTAATGGAGGTGCAGGGGGATTCTGGGAGTTCACAGGGACTGTGGACAATTGGAGTGCATGGGGTGATGGACAATAGGGGTGCAGGGAGATTGTAGGGGTGCAGGGAGGATGGTGAGTAATGGAGGTGCAGGGGGATTCTGGGGATGCAGGGGATTGTGGGCAATTGGGCTGCAGGAGGAGCGGGGTGTAGGTGGTTCATGGGGGAAGGGGGTTCAGGGAGGAATTTGAGGGTATGCAGGTTGGGGCAGGGTGAGGGAATGGGGTGCAGGGGAGAGTGGGGGGACCCAGGGTTGTTTGCACAGGACTGGGGGTATCTGGGGGTGAAGTCTCCGTCAGGTCCTCACAGCCCCCCTTCCTTTCCATTCTGTTCCTCCCCCTTTCTGGGTTCCTGGGTCTCTCTCCGGGCTCCCCCCATCTTGTGCAATCTCTGGGGGGCTGGGGCAGAGCTGGGGGCAGGGCTGGGCCAGGGGACCCAAGCGGGGAGCTCCCATCTGGCCGATGAAACGCAGCGGGAGGGGCTGGGTTGAGGTTCAGTTCAGCACCCCCTGACCTGCCCCCTCCCAGCCCCTGCACCCCATGGGCACCCCCAGCCCCATTCCCTCCCACCCCACACCCCCTGACCCTCCCTCCTTCCCTCCGGGGCTGGGCCAGGCATTCCATGGCCTGTTGGGTGACTGGGGGCGGGGGGAAGAGGGCAGGTCCCGGCAGGCGCCAGGGTGAGATCATCCCGGGCCGGCATGGCCCTCGGCCTGCTGGCTGGCTGGCTCGACCAGGAGGGTGGGGGCAGGCTGGGGGGGGGGGGGAGGAGGAGGATGTGTGTGGGGGGTGGATGGGCAGATAGAGCAGTGCAGGGTAGGGGTGTGGGGGGATGGATGGGGGGGTAGATGATGGATCACTCTCATTTATAGTAGGGTAAATCCTTTGCTTCTGTGGAATTATTGCAAATTTACACTGGAGTAATTGAGATCTGAATCCATGCAACCCGCCCTGTCTGCACCCCTCTAGCTGTCTGTCTGTCTGTCCACCCTATGCCCATATACACCCCTCTCTCCATCCCGCCACCCCCCTCCTCTGTCTCTTCATCCCCGGACTTGCTGCTGTGTGTTTCTGAGCCCTGTGACATGCCCAGTGCCCTCAGCTCCGTGGATGTTTTTAGCTCTGATCCCCCCGCCCCGCTCCCCCCTCCCCCCAGTTCTCCTCTCCCCGTCCAGGGCCGTCTGGGTTTGGACCCCAGATCCTGCTTTCCGGGGGCTGTGGGGAAGGGGGGGACCCGGCCGCAGCCAGGCAGGGTTTATGTAGCTGAGGGAGCAAAGCAGGGACCAGCCTCCCAGGCTCCCGGTGGGTCCTTCGTGCTGGGGGGGGGAAAGGGGGAGCTGGGTGCTCGGCCGCAGGGGGGGCACCGCTCCAGACCCAGGGCAGGGACCGGCTGGCTCTGAGGCCTGGGAATGGGAGGGGGCATCAGCTCCCATCCAGTCCCGGGGTGGGGGGCATTAACCCTTTCATGCCCTCTTGAGAACCTGGGATTTGTCCCTCTCGTACGGCTGGGGGAGGGGGGGGGTCATTCCTGACTCTTCTCCCCCTCAGCAGGCCGGGACTGACCCCCCCCAGCTGCAGGGCCAAGCGGGATGTGGCAGGGGTGGGGGGTGGGATGGGGGCCGGGGAGGGGTTGCGGCAAGGTTGGGTTTGGAAATGGCGCAGGAGTCCAGGGTAAATTGGGCAAAATACCCCCATCATAACAGCCCCTCCCCAGGGAGACCCTACAATGACAAACTGGCATGGCTGAGGCTGGGAAGGACGCCGGTGAGCTCCAGGGCTGTGTGTGCTGGCTTGTTATTGTAGGGTCTCTCATGAGTGCATGCCAGTTTGTTATTGTGGGTCTCTTATAAGTGCACGCCAGTTTGTTATTGTAGGGTCTTCCATAAACGCTGACTTGTTTGTTATTGTAGGGTCTGCCATGACTGCACATTGGTTTGTTATTGTAGGGTCTCCTGTAAATACTGACTGGTTTGTTATTGTAGGGTCTCCCGTAAACACTGACTGGTTTGTTATTGTAGGTCTGCTGTGAGTGCATGCTAGCTTTTTGTTGTAGAGTCTCCTGTACACACAGATTGGTTTTTTATCGTAGGGTCTCTCTCACACACACACACACACACCAGTTGATTATTGTAGGGTGTCTCCTCCGTGCCCAGCTTCGCAGGGCGAGGGAAGGGCCTGGATTCCTTCTGGCTGAGGGAAGCAGCAGACAGGAAGCAGCCGGGGAAGGAGGCAGGAGATAGACCAGAGATAAAGGCAGCTCTGGCCACAGCTGCTCCGGCAGCCCCTGCCAGCTGCACGTCAGGGCAGGAGAATCCCTGCCAGGCACCCAGCCACCGCAGGGCGGGAGGGGCAGTCCTGGGAAAACAGGGAGAGGACCAGCGAGAGAGCAAGAGACGTGACATGAAAAACACCTTTATTCCCCTAACATCGCATTAAAAACGCTGCCCAAAGAAGAAAAAATGACCCTGTCCTCACAAAAAGCAAGGCCACACATCAAGCAAACCCCAGCTGAAGCCCCGTTAGCCGTGGACCCGCCGGCAGCAGGTTCACGCGACATATCCTGGCCCCGCTGAGTCAGCCCCTACGGGCCTGGGTGACAAGGCAGGGTGTAAATGGGGCCACCAGGCGAGAAAGAGAAAGGAAAAGAGAAACAGCGACTGAGAGAGGGGGAAGAAATGCAACGCATGAAAGGGGAGGCAGAGGGAGCGGCCGACCTGGAGGTGAAGGCCGGAAGCCGTGGGCGATGGGCTGGCCCCGGCCGGCGGGAATGCACGGAATCTGGCGGCTCTGTCTGGCCCCAGGAATGTGGCCGGCCCCCGTGGGAGGAGAACCAGCAGCCCCTGGGGAAAGGGGGGCACAGTGTGTGGTTCCAGAGCACCCCACCCCACAGCCAGTGCGCACAGCCAGCAGGGGGCAGCGCAATGTGTGGGGGACACACATCGGGGGCGGGGGAGAGGGGGGCTTTAGCCACAATAAATGTACTAGCCGTGTTAATAGCTGGCCAGGGACAGAACCCAGGAGTCCTGGCTCCCAGCCACCACCACCCCCAATCACTATCCCCGACTCCCCTCCCAGAGCCTGGACAGAACCCAGGAGTCCTGGCTCCCAGCCGCCTCTGCTCTAACCACTAGACCCAACTCCCCTCCCAGACTCAAGGATAGAACCCAGGAGTCCTGCCTCCCATCCCCCACTCTCAGCCACTCTCTCTCTCTCCCCCCACAGGCAGTTTGTGCCGGCTGCTGGTGGCGTTGCTGAGCCTGTGTGAGGGGCTAGGGGGGCACCCTGCCCTTCGCCTGAAGCCCTCGGACCCCCGGGCCGACCTCGACTCCATCATCAGCCTGGCCAAGAACCTGCTCAGCGACACCAAACACCTGTTCCATCTCTTCGTACGTCCGGTACTCGCCCCTCCTGCCCCCCAGATCAGACCCCAGGGCCCAGCTACTCTGGTACCCCGCCCCCTCCTGCACCCCAGATCAAACCCACAGGCTCATCTGCCCTGGTATCCTGCCCCCCACCCCGCCCACTGGATCAGTCCCCTGCTCCATCTAGCCCAGTGTGCCCCCCGCCCCCCATGCATCTCCTTTCAATCTAGGGCACCGGTGCCCAGGGGGAGGAGTCATGAGAATACAGAGGGCTCCCCCGCCCCCCCCCCCAGCCATTCCTGGGGGTCTCTGAGGGCCAGGGGAGGGGGGCTGGCTGGGACGGGCTGGACTGGATCCCATCGCCTCCTTGCTTCCCCAGAAGTCCCGGTACCCGGCCGAGGGAGAGCACAAGATGGACACGCTGCCCATGCTGTCCATGAGCGCGGTGGAGCTAAGCAGCATCCAGGTGAGCAGCACGAAGCCGAGGGGGGCCTGGGAGCCAGGACTCCTGGGTTCTGACCAGTGCTGGGAGGAAGCTGGGGGCTAGTGGTTGGGGTGGGGGAGCTGGGACCCAGGACTCCTGGGTTCTACCCTCAGCTTATGTCCTTCCCCTCTAATCTATATACAGTGGGGATGAGCCCCTCCCCTGCACCCTCCAGCCGCACTCCCAGGCCTGGGGGTGGAAGCGTTTCACCCCCCCCCACACACACACACAACTGGGCCCCCCCCCCCCACACACACACACTGATTACAAGGGGATCCTGGGCCGCGCGGGAGGGCTCAGGTCCGAGGGGCTCCGCTGCCGTGTGTGACCCCCTCTTTGCCCCAGGTGCCCGGGGGCCTGGCACGGCTCAGCGCCGACCTGCAGAACTACCAGAAGCACGTGGAGTGGCTGCGCCGGGCGGGATCTGTGCTGCGGCCCCTGGAGCTGGACCTGGGAGCCCTGCACGCCCGGCTGGAGCGCCTCCTCAAACGCCTGGAGCACCTGGTATGGGGCAGGGCCTCGGGGTGGGGGGGGGACACCTGGCATAGGAGGTGGGGCTTGGGGCACCTGGAATGAGGGGGGCGGCACCTGGGGTTGGCACCTGAGTGCACCTAGCATGGGAGATGGGGGCCGTGGTAGGGCTGGGGGCTCGGGCTGGAGGATGGGGCCGAGGGCAGGGGGCAGGGCCTGGAACGTCTGATCTGAGGTGGGGCCTGGAGCACCTGGGTTGGGGGGGGCAGGGTGGGGTCTCATGCACCTGGTATTAGAGACACCACCCAGCAGGGGGCAGCGCTGGACACAGACACACACACAAACCCCAGCAGGGGGCAGCGCTGGACACACACACACACACACACAAACCCCAGCAGGGGGCAGCACTGGACACAGACACACACACAAACCCCAGCAGGGGGCAGCACTGGACACAGACACACAGACACACACACACAAATCCCAGCAGGGGGCAGCACTGGACACAGACACACACACACACACACACACACACACACACACACAGACACACACACACACACACACACACAAATCCCAGCAGGGGGCAGCACTGGACACACACACAGACACACACACACACACCAGCAGGGGGCAGCACTGGACACAGACACACACCAGCAGAGGACAACACTACACACACACACACACACACACACTCACTCATCTCTCTCCTCTCTCCCCCCCCCAGATGTTCAAGTTGAGCCTGCCGCGGCCCACCGACCCACTGCCTTCACTTCCCTCCCACGGCACCCACTGGGCAGTGGTGCAAGCCGGCCACGCCCTCTTCCACAGCCTCCACCTCTACCTGGATTGGACCGCCCGCGCGCTGGTGCTGATCCGCAACAAGCTGTGAAGGGCAGAGGGCAGCTGGGCTACAAGGAGGACGGCTGGTGTGGTGGGGGCTCCTAGCCATGGGCCCCCCGGGACCTCCCACCCAGCACCCAGGATGCAGCGACCCTGGGGTCCCTCACCCAGCACCCAAGGGTGCGGCAACCCTTCCCCTCAGCCTGGCACCTTCTGGGGTCCCCTCTGCAACATTTCAGGGCATGGAGACCCTGCCCCCCAGCCATGGCACCCCCAGGGTCCCCCCACATCAAGGGGGGGTGCTTGGTGATTCTCCTCTCCCTCCCCCCGGATGTAGCAGACTTATTTATGCAAGGCGCTATTTATTTATTTATTACGGTAGGAGATCGGGGGGAGGGGGCTTGTTAGCGGTTTTCTTTTTTTTAATTCATTTCTTGTTAAGATCCCCTCCCCCCCCCCCAGATCTGAGGAGGGGGAGGGTACGAAGGGCCTCAGAGCGAGGGAATGGAGAAGCAGGGAGAGAGGAGGAGAATCTCGTGATCTTTCCCCAGTCGCTTCACTCCTTCTTCTACCCCTTCCGCACCCGGGCCAGCCCAGCCCTGGCCGTCCAGCCTCCTGCCTTGGCACCCTCCTCGGCCACGCCAGCCACCTCCTTCCTTCGGCCTTCCTTTCTTCATCCCCTTAGTCTCTTTTTCTCCATCCATCCATCCATCCATCCTTCCTTCCTTCCATCCATCCATCCTTCCATCCTTCCTTCCATCCATCCATCCATCCATCCATCCTTCCTTCCTTCCATCCATCCATCATCCATCCATCCATCCTTCCTTCCTTTCATCCATCCATCCATCATCCATCCATCCTTCCTTTTTCTTTCTTTCTTTCTTTCTTTCTTTCTTTCTTTCTTTCTTTCTTTCTTTCTCTTTCTTTCTTTCTTCAGTTCTCGGCCTGCCAGGTGCCCGCCTTCAATGGCAACAGTGACACCTAATGGCCGCTCTGCTGCACTGCAGACCCCCCGCTATATAATTAGGGATGGTCCATCCTTCATTTCATTATTGGTGGGGCTTTATGAGTGTCTGGGGTGAGGACGGTGCATGAGCTGCTCTCATGCCTGTGCTGGCCCTTTGAAGCCCACGGCACCGTGCTGCGGCAGCTCACCACACTCACGGATGCCGGCCCTTGAAGAGTTAATGGTGAAACGGCACAAGGGAGCCAGGGCTCCTGGGTCTGAGCCCAGCTCTGGGAGGGGAGTGGGGTCTAGTGGTCAGAGAAAGGGGGGCTGGGAGCCAGAATTCCTGGGTTCAACCCCAGCTCTGGGAGGGAAGTGGGGTCTAGTGGTCACAGCGGAGGGGCTGAGAGCCAAGACTCATGGGTTCACTCTCTGGCTCTGAGAAGGGAGTGAGGCCCAGTGGTTAGTGCAGGGGGGCTCGGAGCCAGGACTGTTGAATTCAGTCCCAGCTCTGGGTGGGGAGCGGTGGCCAGTGATTAGAGCAGGGGGCTGGGAGCCAGGACGCAGGCTGCATGTGTGGCAGTGCTGGACTTGTAATGAAAGCGGAACTCGAGCAGGTTTTTTCCTTTCATAATAGAGGCAGCGAGCTGGAGGTGTCAGCCCTGGCACACACCAAGCAGTGCTGCGTGGCACTGGCAAAGCTGCCTGTGGGGCAAAGTCCAGGCAAGGATAAATTTCCACGCCCCCATCACAGCTGATCCCAGGATCAAAGGGCAGACGCCCTGTGCCACATGTAATGCAATAGCACCTAGGGGCCCTGACCGAGATCGGGGCTCCGTTGCACCCGGTGCTGCTCAGACAGCGTGGGCTAATCTACACTTAAAACTGACACCGGCACAGCTGTATCAGTGCCGCTGTAAGAGCGCGTGGGTAGCTGTGTTATGTCCGCGGGAGAGAGCTCTCCCACCAACATCATAAAACCACCTCGACGAGCGTCTCCCGCTGACACAGCGCCGTCCCCTAGCGCTTGTGTGTTTTTTTCAACACCCCTGAGCGACAAAGGTTTTGCCGGCATAAGTGCGAGTGTAGACAAAGCCGGAGTCCCTGAGATCGGAGCTCCGTCACTGGATAGAGAGAGACCCACCGAGATCAGGGCCCTGTCCAGCCGGGCACTGCCCGGACACAACGTGTCAGCCGCTTCCCACAAGAGCTGTTTACGCCCCTACCGACCCCCATCCCAGATCCCACAGCTGGGCCGCGTTTCGGTATACCTGCCCCGTCTCCGTATTTATGCCCTCACTTTGGATCACTCCCCCTCAGTCACGGTATTTATAAATCCATCGGATGCCACCGTTTTAAATTATTTAATTTATGGTCTTGTTCCGAGATCAGGTTGTTTTGCTAATTAATTATTATTATTATTAATTATTATTATTATTATTTGGGTCACATGCAGATTATTTATTGAGCCAGCGATTTGCTCCTTTTTTTTTTTTTTTTTAAAAAGGCTTTGAAAAGAAAAATAATAACTTTCTGAAATAAAAACCTACATGGACGGAAGAGGAACGCCCCGGTGTCTTGATTTGAGTGGGCTTGTTTGTGTGGGGGGTGGTGGGGGGAGGCAGCCCTACTGCTCTTCAACTCTAGGGGTCCGCACCTACATCACCGTGCACCCCCTGCCCCCCGGCCCCCCCCCCACCTCGCTCGACCACGAGGCTAATGGGTCTTTGCAGTGGGGGGGGGGGGAGGGGCGGGCTTGTTTTGGTTCCAGTCTGCTAGGCAGACAGGGATCAAGGTGTTCCCAGAGTTTTGGGGTCTTCAGCCAGGGAGGTTCTGGTTCTGGTTCTGGCCTAAAACAGAGACAAGGATCTGGATCTGGGGGGTGGGGGTAGGACTGGTTCTGACCCACTGATCCCCCCCCCCCCAGTCGACCCTCCAGGAATAACCAGCCCCCTTTTCTCCCCCCAGCTGTTCCACAAGTCCCAAGGTCATGTGATCCCCGCATCATATGATCCAAGGTTAATTCCTTCTCCCCACCCACTCCGAGCTGGTCATTGGCCGCCCGGGGCGATTTCTCCAATCCCCATTGGCCAATTCAAACGCACGTTACCTGCTGGAGCCCGCCCCCTCACCCCCAGGGCCGGCAGGGCGGGTTTAGAACCCTAAGACCAGCTGGAGCCCGGCAGCTGGCAGTGGCAGCCTCCCCCCACGTGGGGCCGGGGCTCCTGGACAGAGCGACAGACAGAGAGACAGCCAGCCAGCCAGCCCGGTGCCGGGAGGAGGAGGGGGGCCCGGGGTTGGGGGGAAACTCCTGACCCATAACCTCTCCCTGTGTCGGGGTGCGACCGCCCATCTGCTTCAGGCACTGGGGCGAGGGTGGCCGGGAGGGCGTGGGGGGACCCCTTCCCCCAGATCTACCCCCCTACTGAGATCTACCCCTCCCCATCTCAGATTCACACCCCCCCCCCTTTTTCCTTGGGGGTGGGGAGAGAGAAAACTTGTCTCCACTTCTGATCCCCGAGGTGGGAACTTCCGTGTTTCAGGGGCGGGGGTTGCCACGTGGAGGGGTTCCCGAGTTTATACAGAAGGGGTGCCCCCCCCCCGATCCGGTCTGTGCGGGAGTTCACCCATAACACCGCCACTGGGACTTGAAAGGAGAAGTGTGGAGAGGGGGGAAGCAGGAGGGAGGGATGATGTCTCCCGTCACCCTCCCTCAGAAATCCGATGGGGACCCCCCCACACATATCCTGACCACCCCTCCTCCTGGACACCTGCAAATCGGAGGAATTCCATCGTCCATTGAGCCCCCGCAAACGGGTCTGGTTGGCGACCTTAATTCTCATGCCTTCCCCCCTGCCGGTCCAATTGACCGACTCCCATCTCACTGCTCCCCAATATTTTAAATCCCTGATTTGTTTTAAACTTGGTCCCCCCAGGAACCCATTTTTGGGGCTGTAAAACTTTTTAAAAACTTTTTTACAAAAAACTTTTTGTCCCTTTTTTAGCAGGGAGAGGGGGGATCCTCCATTTCCTGACCCCCCAGATACCCACACCCCCCCCCCCATCCCTTTCCCCAGGATCCTTCTCAGGCACATTTCCAGCCCAGCCCGCTCCGAACTCCCATCCCACCCCCAGGCACCCCACGTCTGACTTTCTCTTCTTCTGGGAACCGGGGGGTGTCTCAGAACCTGGGAAACGGGGAGTCCCCCTTGGTCAGAGCTAGAGGGAAGGTGGCTTGATCTCCTGATTAGGGTGCAAGGGGGGGCGGGTTCCCAGTGGGAGACAAGGGCAGGGGGTGCTAGGGAGTTGGGGGCAGGTGTTGGGGGCCGGGGAGGAGGGTTGGGCATGGAAGGGCTGGAGGAGATCTTCGGGGCTGAGGGGGACCCATCCTCCCCAGTGCTCTGCGAGGAGTTGGTTTCGGGGCTGGCTACGGGGCTGTACGGGGAGCTGGAGCGGCTGGTGGGGGCCCACGGGTCAGAGGCAGTGGCCGGGCTGCTGCCCCAGCTGGTCTCGGTGCTAGAGGCCCTGGAACGGGCCGGGGCGCAGGTCCGGGAGCGGGATGAGGCGCTGGAGCTGCTGCAGGACGACCGGCTCCGGCTCCTGGGCCAGTACGAGCGGGAACGGGCCGGGCGCAAGAGAGCTGAGGAGGTGAGGCACCCCCTGGTCCCGACCCGCAGCCCCCCTGTGCTTGGGATGGGCCCGGACTCCTGGGTTCCCTGGCTGCCATTGCCCTGTCCCCTGCAGCGCTACATGGAACTGGAGGACGCGGTGGAGCAGGAGCGCAAAGGGCACACGGTGGCGCTGAGCCGGCTGGACGGGCAGAGCCGGCGGCTGGAGGAGAAGGCCCGGAGCTACGCGGACCAGGGTGAGCGCCCAGGGAGCGGACCCGAGGCGCTGGAGGACAGGGGAGGGCTGGGGGTTGTAGGGGTGGGGCTGGACTCAGGGAAGGGAGAGGAGTGATAGTGCTGGGGTGGGGGGGCATCAAGAGAGGCTGTGGGGGTCTGAGGGAGCAGAGCTGTGGGGTCAGTAGTGGGCGGAGTCCAGGGAAAGAAAGAAACAGGGATCCCTCCCACTTGTGTCTCAGCATGGAGCTAGAGACCCCACAATAACAAAGCAGGGCTCCTTGGAGACCCTACAATAACAAAACAGCCTCGGTGACTGAGACCAAACAAGATCAAAGAGCAGCTGCTTGGGCCCTGCCCTCCTCCGTGGCCCTGGCCTGGCCCTATGCCCAGCCCTGGCGTCTCCCTGACGGGTTTTTCCGGACCAGGGGGGTGGGCAGCATCAGGGCAGGAGCTGCAGAGCCCAGGGGAACAGGGTGAGGCCCTGGCCCCGCCCCTGGCATGAGGCCCCACCCCCTTACTCAGAAAGTGGTTAGGGGTAGCGATGGGATCAGGCTCTCTGCAGACTCAGGCAGGGGGGGGTCACTCGCTTCTCTCCGTGCCCCCCGCAGTGGCCAGCCTGGAGGAGCAGAAAACCGCACTGCTCAAAGAGCTGTCAGCCCTGACCCAGACCCACAGCAAGGTGAGAGTCAACCCCCCCCCCCCCCCGGCAGCATCGCCCCCTGCTCCCCTGCCTCAGCCGCCCCTTCACTGCCCCCTCCTGGTGCCCCCTTTGTGACTGGACATCCCCCTGCGAGACCAGGTCACACTGGGGTGTGTATGGAGGGGGCCGGGGGGGTTGTCCATGGGGGGTACTAGCCCCCCCCCTGACACTGCCCCCCCCTTTGTCGTTGGCAGATGATTCAGAGCTACAGGGAGCTGAAGGCCCAGACCGTGCCGCCCCCCGGCCCCCGGCCCAGCAGGTGTGAGCCATGATGGGAGGCAAAGGCGCTGGGGGGGCGCCGTGCCATGGGGAGCGGGTGCCATGCCGCAGGGAGCCAGGGAGGGGGCTTGGCGGGCGGGGCACCGTGCCAAGGGGAGCAGGGGGGGCACCATGGCGAATGTCTGACCTTTGACTTCTCCCCCCCCCAGCACTGTGTCGGTCCCCCAATGGCCTCCCTTGTTTCTACCAAGCGCCTCAGACCCTGGCCCGCCTGAGCCCCCCAAGGTGGGTCCCTCCATTTGTGCAGTGAGTTTGCTGAGACTGAGGGCGGGACGGGCCCCCTCTGCCCCCCAAGGGAGTATCTATGGTGTGGGGGGCACCTGAGAGGGGTTCAGAGAAGGAAGCTGTGGTGGAGTTCCTAGGCGGGGGGTAGGTTGGCAGAGGGGAAGGAGGGTTGCCCTGAGTTGGGGGGCTCCCCTGGGGAGTACATGGACAGAGGGGGGTGGGAGGGATCAGGGGCTCCAGGGGGAGGGGCTTCCTTGTTATTTATGGGGGGCTATGGGCTTGGTGCCCATCGCTGTGTGGGATGACTTGGCTCCAGGCCCCCCAGGGAAGGGGGGCTCCCCAATATCCAGCGAGGGGGGGGGAGTCCTGGCTCCCTGACTCACCCAGCCCCTCACCCCTCTGTTTTGGGGGGCACAGAGCTCTGTGGAGGCTCCGGGTCCAGCTGTGCAAGAGGGGACCCCCGACCCCCTGCAGGATGGGGGGGACCCCGCCAGGAACAGCTGCCCACTGACTCAAGAGCTGCCCGTGCCCCGGAGAGACGGTACGGAGTGAGTGTGGGGAGGACACGGGGCCTTTCCCCATTAAGGGGAGCCACCCCGATTTGGCCCCGGGGTGGGGGTGGACTGGCTCAGGGGAGTGGGGAATGGGGCACTAGGGGGAGCCCCACAGATCCAGCCCGGGGCTGGGGGGAGGGGAGGAAGGACTGCCTCGGGAGATGGGGGGACTGGTGGGTTGTAGGGCTGGTGACTTCGAGACCTCTCTGTTTCTAGGCTCCCCGCAGAGGCTCCGGGAGTTGGATGAGATCCTGAACTCCACCCCGGAGCTGGACCCTAGCCCGGATCTGCCGGCCAGGTAAGTGAGCCACTGCGCCCTCGGGGGTTCCCCAAAATGGGCCCCTGCAACCCCCATTTCTCCTTGTGAGCCCGGCACAGGGGGAGCCCCCCCCCGATTTCCAGAGCATCCGGTGCGCCCATGGGGGCACCCCTCTTCTGGGCATAACCCCTTTCCCGCGCCAGCTGTCGCCCCAGGGCTCCGCTCTGCTGCCCGCCTGCCCCTCTCCTGCCCCGCCGGTGCGGGAGGCGACTGGGTCGGGCTGGCAGGGCCCTGAGCCGTGGGGCTGGTGACGCAGGTGGGTAGGGAAAGATTCAACCCAGGGCTGGTCTGAGAGGCTTCGTTCGGCCTGAACATTGTCTGATTTCCAGCTCGTGCTGTCGCCCGAGGCTGGGGGGGCTAAATGCCGGGTGGGGGGGGCGGCTGTGGGTCCCACAGCCCGGGGCCTGCCCCAGCACAGATGTCCCCTCAGCGTCCAGCAGGAGAAGCCGGGCCAGTAAACTGAGGCACAAGCTGGGGGAAATCATCCCCCTTCATCCCTCCGAGGCGAGAGCTGGGTCTCCGGCTCCTCCCCGAGCCACATTCCAGTCCGTTCCCCGGGGGGCATCCGGGCTCCGATTTGGGGCGGGAGGGGGGGGCCTTTGGGAGGCCCCGGCTGTGACCGGGGTCTGTTTACACTCCACAGGTCCCCGGCCCCACAGCGCAACATGGACTCGCTCTTCGCCGAGATGTCGGGCCTGAGCCCCGAGCTGCTGGGAGACGTGGACGAGGGGGCGGATCTGCAGGGTGAGATCAAGGGCCCCCCCACCCCTCCCCACCGACCTTGATCCTCCCCCCGCCAGCGTGTCTTTCTCACCTGCTCCCGTCTGGGTGTCAGGCCCTGCCCCCGGCCCCTGGCACTGCCTCCCTCCCCCCCAGGCTGGGACCTGACTTCCCACATCCTCCCCACCTTGACGTCCCCCCCTTCCCCATTACAGGTGATGCCGTGCAGGCCCTGGTGACGGAGAACGCCCAGCTCCGGGATGCCAGGTAAGAGACTCCCTGATTCCCCCCCACTCCTACTGTGTGGGGGACCCAGCGGGAAGCCTCATCCCTGGGGATCTGGGTGGAGACCCAGCAAACTCGGTTCATAGTTGGGGAGAGAGGCCCCGCGCCCCATTCCCTGCCCCCCTGAGCCAGCCAGTCCCTGCCTTGGAACGGGAGGGGAGCCGATGCCCCCGAGAGGGGAACAGGAGTGCGGGGTCTCACTGTTGCCCCCCCCCCCCCGCAGGCTGGCACTGGACTCTGCACGCCGACACCTCATTGCCCGTGTGGAGGAACTGATGGGTGAGCGGGAGTCGCTGCGGGGGGAGCGGGACGGGGCCGCACAGGCCCTGAGCCGCTGCCAGGGGCGTCTGCACGAGACTGAGCAGGATCTGAGCAGGTGAGACTGGCAGGGGGTGCAGGGATCCCCCCCTTCCCCCACGACACCCCACAGGGACTCCCCCTTCCTCCATCACCCCCTGTACCCCAGAGCCTGCAGGCGGCCAGGACAGACCCCCAGCTGGCCTGGATCGGTACCCCAGTGTGTCCGAGCCCCCCAATATCCGGCTGGGGGGATACCCCAGTGTGTATGACCCCTCCTGACCCAGGATGGGGGGTTCTGACTCCCATGGCCAGGAGTGTGTGACAGGTTACCCCAGGGTGCAACCTGGACTGTGAGACCACTGAGCCCTCTGTCCCACCACCCTGGGCTCCCTCTCACGCTGTGATGCTGACGTCAAGCCACTGCCCTGACACCGCCATCCCCAGGCAGGGACCCACCCAGCTGAGTCACGTGAAGGATTTCCCAGCCACTCGTGAACCAACAATTGAGAGGCTCCAGCCAGTGCTTCCCAGCTCCCCAGACTTGCACCTCCAAACTGTACCGTCTTTCACTGGTCAGTGTAAGTTCATTACCAGTCTGCCCCTCCCTCAATGCGGAGAGGACATGCACCAGCCTTTGAAAACTGAGCTGAGATTTCCCAAACGCTTCCACCAAAACGCCCCATTTTAGGGAAAGTAGAAAACAGATTTCTGAACTACTGGAGAGACTGGAAGGGATTGTAAGTAGCAGGCTTAGAGATCAGAGGTGGTTACTGAAGAACCAAAAGTAAATTCGCAGTTTATGTTCTACAAACTCATAGACTTTTAAGGTCAGAAGGGACCATTATGATTATCTAATCTGACCTCCTGCACAACGCAGGCCACAGAACCCACCCCCCACTCCTGTACTAGACCCTAACCTAGACCCCTAACCTAGGACTGAATTATTGAAGTCCTCAAATTATGGGTTAAAGATTTCAAGGTCCAGAGAATCCACCAGCAAGTGACCCATGCCCCATGCTGCTGAGGAAGGCGAAAAACCCTCAGGGCCTCTGCTAATCTGCCCTGCGGGGAAATATGCTAATCTGCCCTGGAGGAAACTGAGCAGGCTTTGAATCAAGCGGTGTCTCACCCTGACAGATGATACAGAAAGATTTCTCTTCCTCACTACACAGGCTGGGACGGCCTTCCCAGTTCATGTCTTTGTCCTCCAGACGTGTCTTCCAGGGGTTGAGTTGGGGGGACGGGGTGGAAGCTAAGTGATGCTGTCCCTTCTCCTCTTGTGTAGTTTCTTCCAGCTTGCTGGAAAGATCCTTGCTTGTGATGTGGGGGCTGCCCCCCTCGGTCAAGCCCTGTCCGCTGTCTCCTGGCCCTGCCTGAGAAGCCTTCATTGGAAACGGTTGCTGAGATAGTGAATTCTTTCCGGGGGGGGTCGTTGGTGAACTACTGATGCCATCTGGCTTCTCAACTGTTCCATGGCCGAGGCTGGTTGTGGGTGTTTTCCTGCCTCACAATCATGTGATTGACAGATGCACACGTGCGCACACACAACAAAACTTCACAACTGACCGCACACACAATCCAGCAGGCGAGCCGTGTTTGGCAGATCCTGGCTTTTAAAATGCCTCCCCGGGCATCCTGTGAACATACGGCAGTTCTATGGCAGTGGTGAACGTGGAGGTTGGAGGGTGCTGCTTTGACGGACAGAGCGCCACAGGGGGTCAGTCGAGGGGGTGAGGGGTGAGGTGGGTTTTGGGGACCGTGTTAGGAGCACCCCAGATCTCGCCCCATTGCCCAAAGCCGGTTGGGCAGCGCTAAAATAATGTTATCCCCTCTCCCTGCCAATCCAGGATAGCAGAATATTGTCCCTGAGCTCCCCCTCCCGGCTCTGCCGGTGCCCCTCACTCCTGACCGGCAGCTTCCCGCAAGCTCAGCTCTCAGCTCTGTCCCCAAATTGTTCTTTTCATTCATTTCAGGATTCAGCAGGAACTGGAGGAAATCAAGAAGCAAAACGGTGAAGATGCTGAGGTACCGGATGGAGTGGGGTCTAGTGGTTAGAGCAGGGGGGGCTGGGAGCCAGGACGCCTGGGTTCTCTCTCCAGCTCTGGGAGGGGAGTGGGGTCTAGTGATTGGAGTGGTCATGGCTGGGGGTTATCAGTGGCTCATCCCATCATCCTGTCCCCCCCTCCTGCGGCAGGCCCTGGCCTCGCAACGGAAGCGGTTCACGCGGGCGGAGATGGCGCGGGTGCTGACCGAGCGCAACCTCTACAAGGAGCGGCTGATGGAGCTGCAGGAGGCCGTGAGGCGCACGGAGCTGATCCGGTGAGAGCCGCGGGCAGACGGGCCCGGCGCCGGGATGCTGCCACCTCTGGGGTGGGGCATGGGGGCTGGTTATACGGGGATCCTTATTTAAACTCTTGGGTGAGCCCCCAATGTTGGACTGGGGCGTTGAGGGTGGTGCCCGCTCCCCCCCCCCCAGCGTCTGGCATGGCCGATCGGGCACCTCACACGTGACTTTACTTCCCTCCCTTCAGGTTATCTCGGGAGGATCAGGCGGCTCAGATGAAGAAATCGTCCTTCTGGAAAATGTATGTCCATGACCCCCTCCCCCCCACATGCCCCACAGGGCCCCTGCTGGGAGAGGGGGGGCTGGAGTAGCCGGGAGCTCCCCGCACTGCCAGTTCCCCACACCCCACAGTGCCCCCGGCCGGGACGGGGCCGTCTTCTGTCCCTCACGTCTCTAGGCCGCTTCTTTTCTCTCTCTAGCTTCAACCGGCTCTTCAGCGCCAGCGACTCCCCCGAGCGGGTCCCGGCGTCGCCCCTGGTGCCCAAGGCGCCCGGCTCCTATGCTGAGAACAGGGGCAATGGGGGCAGAACGCCCCCCGCGGTGCGGTACCTGCCCCGCCCCGCCTCCCCCACGGAGTGAGTATGGACCGGGGAGATGGGGCAGGACGGGGGTACAGAGAGCTGTGACCCTAGCGCCAGGCTGGGTGGACCTGGTGCCAGGGTGGGGGGTACAGAGGTACCGTCCGGTGCCCCCCTAGTGCCAGGCAAGGGAGATGGGGGGTGGGGGAGTACGGAGAGCAGTGCCCCCTAGTGTCTGTCTCTCATTTTGGCCTGCAGCTCGGGGGAGCCCCCCCTTCTCTCCCCCCAGCAGCAGAAGCGGGACCTTTACCGCCAGATCCGTTCCCACATCTGGAAGCAGCACGGCCGGGCCCCGATTCACGGCTGGAGCCCTCCGGCTGTCCCCCAGGTAATTGCCCCCCAGGGCGCCAGGAGCTGGAAGGGCGGGGCAGGAGTTATCAGGGTACACAATCTCTAAATCCCCAGGGCTGGATGGGTTCTGTGGATGGAGCTCGGGGAGGGGGGTCAGCTGCCCCCACGGCCATGCCCAGGGTGGGCCGTGCGCCCCAGTGGCTGACCCAGGCTTCTCTCACTGCAGGACCAGATGGAGCAGGCCAGGGGCGAGGATGTGCCGATGCTGGCGCAGCTGCGGCTGCTGGACCAGAAAGATCCCAGCACCAAGGTGAGGGGAGGCGTCTGGCACAGCTGGCCAGCGGGGGGTCACTGGGCTGCAGGGGGTGGGGGGCCAGGGCGCTCTCTCCTGGCAGTCAGCGCTGGCCCTGATGCCACAGCGTGGCGCTCGGGGCTTCTACAGGAATCTGAACAGCAGAATAACTGGCCCCTGCACCCCATCCCAGAGGTGGCTGCATCTTGGTGCTGGGCGAGGAGTCCCCGGTTAACCAGCCCCCGTGCCCCAACCCAGAGGGGCGGCGTCTCAGCGTCTGGGGGGCCGGCGGTGGGGCCAGGCCGTGACGTCTCACCCTCCGCTCTCTCCCCCACAGTTGTGGTGTGCTGCCGGGATGGGGGTGTCTAGGATGAACGGCAGCGAATCGGTGAGTGTCGGGGGTGTGATTTTTTCCCCCCCATCTCTGCACCAGCCCCCTCCTTCGCTCCCTAATGCCGGGGCTGGATCTGGGGACCCCTTCTCTGCCACCCTGGTGGATGGGTGGTGTGAGGGGTGCTGTTCCCTCCACAGCAACCCCACTTGGGGACTCTCCCTGCCCCCCCAGTATGGTGCAGCCCCCCAAAAGTAGAGGAGACCCCCTCAACCCCCACTATTCTCCGACGGTGGGGCAGGGACCATGGAGCCCATTTTGAGGAGTGACCCAGGCCCTCTTCTCCCCAATCCAGGCAGCCTTCACCCAGCACCCCCAAACTTTTGGGGAGACTTCGCCCCTCTAGCTAACACCATACTTCAGGGTGCTTCCCTCCCTTGGTCCCCAGGGAACCTTTGGTGGGGTTGATCCAGATTTGGGGCGCTCCTGTCAATCAGTGCTAAGCCCCTGCCCCTTGGGGGAGGGAACAGTGGGGAGAGAGGGTGGTATCCTCTCCCAGTGGGCATCCAGTTATGGGGTCCCTTCAGCCAGCCCAGTGGGGTGTGAGCATCTGTGTGCCTCCCTCAGGGTCTGCCCCAGCCTGGCGCCCCCAGCCTGGTGTGGGTCTGCTGCAGGACGCACTCGGCCAGCGAGGTGATGGTGATGGATGCCGCCCGCGCCAACCTCGTCCTGGCTCAGTTTGTGCTGCCCAACGCCCACGTGCTGTGTGCAGCCTGGCTGCCCGGTGAGTGCTGGGGGCTGGGTAGCGGTGGGGGGCAGCTTTATGGACCGGGGTGGGTGGGGGGCAGCTGTATGGACCGGGCTGGATGGAGGAGGCTGTATGGACTGGGGTGGATGGAGGGGGCGGATGGCTGGAGGGGGCTGTATGGCCTGGGAGAAGGAGGCTGTGGCGTGTCCCAGAGGCCGAGTGGGCCATACGGGCTGAATACGGCCCTGGCCTCCAGGTCACCGACCGGGCTGTCCCTGCCCCAGGTTACCAACTGCCCAGTCCTGAGAACACAGAGCTGGAACCTGAGATCCTGGAGGATCCCCTGACCCCCAGCCCCTCAGAGCCAGATGAGAAGGTGGGGACCCTGGACACGGACGGTGATGGCATCGGCACCACGGACACCATCTGGCTGGGCACCCAGGAGGGCAGGTGCGGAGACACTCCCATATAATCAGCCCCCGCGCCCCACCCCAGAGGCGGCTGCATCTCAGCACCGGGCAAGGGGTCCTCATGTAAACAGCCCCACCCCAGAGGCGGCTGCATCTCAGCACTGTCCCAAACTGTTGTGCTCTTTCTCCAGCATTTACATCTACTCGGCCGCTTCCGACTGGCGCCGGTGCCTGCGGACGGTGAAGCTGAAGGACGCCGTGCACAGCGTGGTGTGAGTGTGGGGCTGGGCACTGGGGTGACGCCTCCCTGGCTGTGGGCCCCCCACGACCGCCAGCCCTTAACTCCCCGAACCCGCCAGCACAAGCACTGTCTTCTCAGTGTCCAGGCACCTGCTCTGGGTGCTCCCCAGCCTCCGAGCATCCCCTGGTCCGCTGGACCCTCACAAAATTCGCAGTGCCCCTGATCTCCCAGCACCTCGGTTTCTTTATAGCGAAAGCCACGGTAGGTTAATTTAGCAAAGATCCGACGACCGCAGGCAGAAACCTGGGCCCCAAATGGCTGCGCGGATTGAGGGTTGGCAGAATCCAAGCTCCCCTGTACCATTTCGGTGGATAATATCCATTATTTTTAAGCCCTTTTGTTAGATTTTGATGGCCCTGGGGCGCAGAATTAGGGGGGTTTGAATTGCTTTTTCCCCCCGCCATTATCGATTTCAGTTTTGCAGGGAATTACGGGGGTGGGAGAGAAGATGGGGGCGTCGGCCGATAATTATTGAATTGGTCGCGTCGTGGCCGTGTCAGTGCCCGGATGGGCGAGAGGCAAACCAGGCGAGGTAACATCTTCTCTTGGGCCAGCTCCTGGTGGGGGGAGAGAGACGCGCTTCCGAAGCTTCCCCTGTTTTGGTTGGCCGTGTTCATGGAGGTTTCATCCCATGATCTAATCCTGAGTTAAAGCTTCATCTCTAATTCCTGGAGGCTCCAAGACGAGCCGGGAGGATCGACGCAGCCAAGACAGATTCGTCTGATATCAGCGACTGCCTCCCCTCAGCTCGGCTGGCGAATGATTCTGGGTGGCACCCGGGTCGCAGCTGACACACGTCAGGCTTTCATTCCCACCCGTTGCCACGCCAATTGCCAGCGGTTTGCAGAGAGGCTCCCCCGGGGTGACTCTGCCACGGCCCAGCGGGCAGCGGGAATCCTTCGGCGCCGGCTCCCGCCCAGGGGCCCATCAAAGGTTCCCAGCGTAGATCCGTGGCCGTGGACGTCCCGGCTCACGGCGATGGCCAGGAGCCAGCTGTCGGGTGATCCCAGACCCTTTGGGTTAGGGGCCTTGGCTGAGCTCTGGGACGCCCCAGGGCATTCTGGGTCACGGCCCACAGCCCTTGGCATGAGTGGCCCGCCGGCCCGCGCTGATTGGCTTTCTCTCTCTTGTAGCCACGCCCAGGGCCGCATGGTGGCCACGCTGGGGAACGGGACGGTTGCCGTCTTCCACCGGGACGCTGGTAAGTCCCAGAGCTGACTGTCAGTCCCCCCCCCAGTGCCCCTCTGGCAGCCCCGTGCCCCCTGCCCCACTCACCCTTCCTCCCTCACCCTGCAGCCCGTTGCTGGGAGCTGGGGTGCCCCCGCCTGCTGGACCTGGGACGCCCCCACCAGTCGATCCGCTGTGCCCTGGCTGTGGGGGGCCAGGTCTGGGTCGGCTACCGCAACCGGGTCTACGTGGTGGAGCCGCGCAGCGCCAGGGTCCAGGTGAGGATGGGGGTCGGAGGGAAGCTCTGGGGGGTGGGAGCCAGGAATCAGTGAAGATACAGGGGGATCCAGTGTGGGGCTGGGGGAGCAGCTGAGGTGCAGAAAGTGGATGGAGCTAGGTAGAGGAGCTGGGGGTCAGAGGGCTCCACTCAGAAGGGAGGGATCCTTGGGGGAGTCCCTGGATCTTAAAGGATCTACTGGCAAGGGCAAGGAGGGCAGTGGACATGGGGGAGAGATCCCCGGGCCTTATGGGGATCAAGTCGGTGGGCAGTGTGAAATCCAGAGGTGATCTCGTGGGATCCACTCCGGTGGGGAGGGGCACACTGGCAGGGTAGTGTGGGATCAACGGATATTAGTAGATCTATATGAGATCTCATGGGACCCATTCTGGAAGGGCCGGTACTCAGGTGATGAAAGTAGATCTCCTAGGATCCATCCAGGTGGGGTTGGGGAACCCTCCTGTGGGATCAAATCAGGTGACACTGGTAGATCTCATGGCGGGGATCTCACTCAGGCGGGGGCACTCTGGCAGGATCATGTGAGATCAACTCTCGTGATGTTAGTAGATGGTGACCTAATGGGATCCCCTCAAGTGAGATGAGCATATCCCCAGGATCCCGTGGGATTGACCCAGATGGTAGATCTTGCGGGATCCACTCGGATAGGGTTAAGGGGACCAGGGGATCCTGTTTGCGGGGGTCATCTCAGGGGCTGTTAGTAGATCTCTTAGGTCCACTCACGGGGTGGGGGTTTCAGTGGGATGGTGGGAGATCAATTGGGGTCGACTAGGCTGGGGATGGATTCGGGGAGCTTTGGTTTGCTCGATTCAGGGGAGTGAGGCATCCATTGGCCCCAGCCCCTCGCTCTGCTTCCCCCCCCCCAGTGGTACTTCGAGGTGACTGTGCACCCCGAGAACCAGGTGCGGCACATGGCGGCGGCAGGCGGCGGAGTCTGGGTCTCGGTACGGCTGGACCCCACCCTGCGCCTCTTCCACGCGGCCACCGGCCAGCCCCTGCAGGAGATAGACCTGACCCCCTTCGTCTGCAGCATGTTCGGTGAGCGGGCGATGGGGCTGGGGAATGGGCGCCGGGGGCCTTTCCCTTCTAGGGGGCGCCGGCCCCGGTCTGGCCCCCGGCCAGGGGACTGGCTGGCTCTGGGGGGGTCTCATCACCTGTCTCTCTTTAGGCACCAACGCGCTGGGTTTCTCCCTGCACGTCTCGGCCCTGGGCTGCTTCTCCCAGCGGCTGTGGATCGGCACGGCCAGCGGCACCGTCTTGACCGTGCCCTTCGCTCCGGGTGAGTTGAGGTGCTGGGGGTGGCAGGGTCCCCTTGGCATGGATCACATTTTACGGCCAGCCCAGCCCTCCTGGGGCGGGAGGGGGGCTGTGGGAGTGCACGGCGCTGCCCCTTGCTGGTGTGTCTCTTTCTCTGGGATCCCAGGGGTGATTCCCAGCTGGGCTCCTAGGGGGTGGGATCTCTGCAGCCACCCCCCTAAGCTCTGCCCCCCCCCCTCGTCTCTCCCACCCTCTTCAGAGTTCTTGGGGAGCTCAGAGGCCCCCCCAGCTGCAGGGTCCCAGCCTGGCCCCTCGCCCACCAGTGCCCCCTTCTGCTCAATGGAGAGCGCCCAAGCATCCTACCATGGGCACCGCGACGCCGTCCGGTTCTTCGTCTGCGTCCCAGGTACTGGCCGGGCTGGGAGCCGGGACGCCTGGGTCCTGTCCCTGGTTCTGGGAGGGGAGTGGGGTCCAGGGGTTGGAGCAGTGGGGGCTGGGAGCCAGGACGCCTGGGTTCTGTCCCTGGTTCTGGGAGGGGAGTGGGGTCCAGGGGTTGGAGCAGTGGGGGCTGGGAGCCAGGACGCCTGGGTTCTGTCCCTGGTTCTGGGAGGGGAGTGGGGTCCAGGGGTTGGAGCAGTGGGGGCTGGGAGCCAGGACGCCTGGGTTCTGAGCAGGATGAATTGTGGATCCCAGCTGCAGTCTGGGAGCGCTCCCTGGAGGCTGGTGCTGGTAACAGCCTGTCTCCCCTGCCCCAGGCTGCCTTAACCCTTCGCTGTCTGGGAGCAACGAGAGCTGTGAGGAGGGGGCTGGGCAGAAGCGGCCCTCGGCTTTGGTGCTGAGCGGAGGAGAAGGATACATCAATCTCCGGATCGGTATGTGCCTCGTGGGGGGTGGGGCTTCTGCGTGGGGAGAGGGGGTCCCTGGCTAACTAGCCCCTGCCCCAGAGGGGCCACCTCTCAGGCCCAGGAGAGGGGTCCCCATATAGTCAGCTGTGGTGCCCCACCCCAGAGGTGGCCGCATCTCAGCCCTGATGGGGGGTGGGGGCCGTGGCTCCTGTGACCCTATCTTTTTCTCTCTCCCTTTTGCAGGGGACGACACGGATGATCGATTTGGGAACCTTTTGGTGCCCAACCCCCGTCTGTGCCGCTCGGAGCGCAGCCACCTCATCGTGTGGCAGGTCCGGGCCTGAGGCCGAGGTGACGGGCGCAGACACTGGGCCCTGGCCCCGTCTGCTCCCCGGGGAGCCACCGTGTCCTCCCCATTGCACCCAGATACCAGCTCCGGTCTTGGAGGGGTGGGGGGGACTGAATTACCCCCCCCCCCCCCACTGCCCTGCGTGATGGCGAGGCCGTGACCCGAGTTGCTGCCGTTCTCAGGGGTGAGGGAGCAGGTGGGAGGGGGGGATATGAATTGTCCTGTCTCCCTAGAGCCTCCGCTTGGGGAAATGGGCCTCCAGCCTCCCCTGACCTCCCCCAACAGCTCAGTTGCTAAACTGCCCCCCCGCCCCTCCCCCCACATTCATCTACTGGATCTCCCCTGCATCCCTCTGCAGCTGTCACTCCCCTTCCCCCCTCCCCCCGGACCTGACCCCTCCCAGCGGCCTCCGCCCTCCTATTCACTGCCATTCTGAGCCCCCCTCCAACCCCAGTCCCTGCCAGGCCAACGCTCCCACATCCACCCCCTGCCAGAGCAACCCCCTTCACTTTGTCCCCCATCAGTGACCCCCCCCCCCAACAGAGCCCTGCTGCTGCCTGTATCACCCCAATTACAGCCCTATCCTGCCTCAGTGCCCTCCCCCACATCACGAGACCCTACCTCCAAGCCGGGCTGGTGTAGCTTTTCTGGACCTTTAAATGGGGGCGGGGCCACTGTCATACTCAGGAGTATAGATGGCAGCTGTCCTCAGGGATATTGTTTACAAGCCCCACCCACAGCCTCCTCAGGGCCCCTCCCCCTGCTGCTGCTTCATTTACATTCCTCCCTCCTGGCTGTACTGACAGTGCCCTCCTTGCCAGGCCCCACCCACATCTCAGAGCCCCTCTCTCCTTTACATGCAAAGTGGGTGGGGTAGAATCCCAGGGTATTGGCTTCTCGGAGGGGAACTGGGAGTCAGGACTCCTGGGTTCCATCTCTGCCTGTGCTAGACCCTCCCCTTGCCCCCTGCCTCAGTTTCCCTTCTGCACACTGGGGTGCTGGATCCCCAGGCACTTTCCTGGAGGCTTTAAGGGCCTGAAACCACCCAATGAAATCCATTCTGACCTCAGTGGTTGTGTGGGTGTGGGTCTTCCTGTGCCCCTCCCCCCACTAGAGACACATGGGGGGCAGGCTCTGGGGGCTTCCTCCTTGCACTGTGTTCCCCCTCCCACAGCTCCTTGCTGCGGTTATGCCAGCCACTCACCCTCCAGGGCTTCTCTGCTGCATGGGGGGTGCAGACGGGGGGTCCCCGTTGCTGCTAGATGCTCAGGGTTGGGCTCTGTCCCATCTGTCTGTCTGTCTGAACCATGCCGCACGCCGCAGCTTCTGGGAATCTTTTTCTATGGGACAATTTCTAATAAAGCTTTATTTTTCTGGGCCACAATGTCATCTGGCTGTTACCCCGGGGGCAGCTCCGCTCTGGCCCCAGGGTGGGGGGAACTGGCTGGCTTAGGGGAGCAGGGGAGGCTGGAGGGGTGGTAGGACAAGAGGGGGGGGATAGGTGGGGAGGGATGGCCGGAGCCCAGGCTCACTGGGGGTCCCTGGATTCCAAGCCAGGGAGAAAGGGGGGAGTTACCAACAAAATTCTGGTCCCAGCGCAGAAGGTTGCTGGGGCGGGGGTCCAGTTCTGCCACCTTCCTCCCCTGGAGCTAACGTTTCCGCAGGCCGGCCCAGCGTCACCACTTCGCGCCGCTTTCGCAGGTCGACATTCGTCATTAGAAAAATCAGGCCTGCCAGGGACAAGGATGGGGGGCAGGAAACAGCTCTGTGCACCCCCCTGGCTTTTGGGATTTTCCGCCTGAGAAAAAAGGTCCATAATCTCCTGCTTTTGACCCTGAGCTCTGGTCCTCGTCCCTGTTTCACGGATGGGGAAACTGAGTCGCAAGGAGGGGTCCGCCTACAAGCCAGGGGCATGGCTGGAAAGAAGATGCAGGTCTCCTGAGGTGCCATATGGTAATCTACCCACTAGGCCCCACTGCCTTGCTTTTCTCAGACACCCTCCCCCGCCCGGGTGAAGGGGTGCATGCCCTCCGGCTCTTATGCTCCTGGACTGCTAAATTTGTCCCCCGCCCTCCAACCCTGCTGGGGCTCTTCAACCTGGTTCAGCTGGTTTATTGGGTGTAGCCTAGTGTGGACAGCCCTGGGCAGGGAACCCGGTGCCTGGGATCTGTGAGCGGCTCTGACCTCTGCCTGGCCACGCCTGAGTCCCTGCCCCGGGCCTCAGTTTCCCTAGCCGCACGAGGCCCAGGAGGCTGGTCTGGGTGGAACTGGTGCCAGGGGGAGGTTTCTCCATCAGCGGGAAGCAGGGTCCCAGCAGCCCCGCGGGTCATACAGCCAGGGCCGCCTCGGGCAGGGGCTCCGGGGCGGCAGCCCAGCACCTCGGCTTTAGCGGGGCCCCCCAAACCAGAAGGGGCGCAGGGAGCTGAGAACGGAGGCAGCCCCCCACCTTCCCTTAAAGCAATGGGGCGGGCCCTTTGAATCTGCCTCCCGGGAGAGCCCCATAGGGCAGCCCCGGTCGCAGCACCCCGAGTCCTGAGGGAACCCCAAATCCCCCCCAGACCCCTTATTGGCCACTTCCTACGTCACCGCCCTCCCGCAGTGTGTGGGCGTGGTCTATGGGACCCTGTCTGCCAGCCTCTTTAGACGTCATCCCTTCTCCCCTCCCTGATTGGATGTAGACGCCGTCGCCCCGCCCCTCCGTGTCTGGGGAAGGGGGCGTGGTCCTTGGAACGTTCCGTTAGGTCAGGGGTGGGAAAGCTCTCGACGCTTTCCCATTGGCTGGGAGCCGGCGGGTGGGAGGGAGAGGGGAAATGGGCCAGCTCTGCTTTGGCGTCGCTGATTGATCGAGGGAGGGCTCAGCTAATTAGGTGGCCTGAGACGCAGCTGTTGATTGGCAGGGGTGGGTCGCTGGGGAAGCGCAGAGGTGAGTGGGGCCGAGCATGCAGCGGGGTAAAGGGGGCTCAGAGCTGGGGGGCAGGGGCTGGACAGCCTCAGGCAGGGGCAGAAGGGGGGAGTTAGTGCTGTGGGGGCAGAGCTGCCCAGGGACCCACCCACCCCTGCACCTACCTCTGCCTGGGCTGCACTGGCGACCCTACATAAACAGACGGGCGCAAGGCACAGGCCCGCGGACTGCGGGGGGGCGCCTCAGCCTGAGCCACAGAAACACGAGTAGCCACGTAACCAGGCACCCCCCACGTGGACACAAACACCCCTGAACCCCGAGAGATCAGCCCCCCTAGAGAGAAAAACCCCCTTACAGGTCAGGGGCTGGCTGGATCGGGGGGGGGGGCAGGGAATGGGGTGCGGGGCGTTTCCCCTCTAGGGGGCGCTGGCCCAGGGATGGGGGCCTGGCTGGCTCAGGGGGGCAGGGAATGGGGCATGGGGCCTTTCCCCTCTAGGGGGTGCTGGCCCAGGGGTGGGGGACTGGCTGGCTCAGGGGGGCAGGGAATGGGGCACGAGGACCTCTCTTCTCCTCTCCTCTTCTTCTGGCTGCAGGGGCAGCGATGTCCCTGGTCCGGCTCGGGAAGGTGCTTCCCAAGTCCAGCATCCTCTTCCTGTGCGACATGCAGGAGAAGTTCCGGCCCAACGTAGCCCACTTCCCCCAGATTGTGGCTGTGGCTGCGCGCATGTTGCAGGTGACGTGACCCGGGGCGGTGCTAGCGGGCGCTGGACTGCGGGGTGGGAGGGCTCGGCAGCGGATACCCTCCCCTGGCCGTCTGGGCTGGCCACGGTACCGAGCTAAGGGACGCTGTCCCGTGGGGTAGTGTTTTATGAGCCGTCAAAAAGTCGCTACATCCCACCCCAGAGGGGCTGCATTCCAGCACTGGCCAAGGGGCTCAAGTATAACCAGCCCCCTGCTCCACCCCAGAAGGGCTGCATTCCAGCACTGGGTGAGGGATCCTTGTATAACCAACCCTCAGAAATGTGATGTCAGGGGGGGCAGCTGGTGGTCCAGTTGGGTGTGGGGTGGTGAAACCAAGACAGAAAGGGCCAGGACTATCAGGCAGCATCCATTGCACACACTGGCCACTGGATGGCAGCCTCACCACGGAGGACGGGTGAGAATTAGCTCCCTGTGAAATACTTTCTGGTATTTATAATTGTTTGGGGGTCTCGGGAATTCCATGTTCTAGTTTATCCTGTCCCTGTCAGGACCTGCTCCTGGGGGTAGGTCTGGGGGGTGTCTGGACCTGTCCCCGAAGGCATGGGGTCTGTGGGGGAGGAAGGGGAGTTGGGACCTGCCCCATGGGAGAGGAGCTGCCACCCTGTCAGGAGCTTTTCATTTTATGTTGGTGTATTTCGCATGTCCAAAAATCACCAGGTCTCCTGATAAAACTCAGCATTCACCCCCCATGGAGTTTATCATCTCTAACCCATTAGCCCCCAGTCCCCTCCTAGAGCTGGGGAGAGAACCCAGGAGTCCTGGCTCCCGGCCCCCACCCCTGCTCTAACCATGACACCCCCCCCCCCATGCCCCAGGTGGCGCAGATGCTGGAGATCCCGGTGGTGGTGACGGAGCAGTACCCCCAGGGGCTGGGCCCCACGGTGCCGGAGCTGGGGGCAGAGGGGCTGAGGAAGTTCCCCAAGACCTGCTTCAGCATGCTGGTGCCGGAGGTGGAGCAGGAGCTGGGGGGGCTGCCCCACCTGCGCTCAGTCCTCCTGTGCGGCATTGAGACCCAGGCCTGCATCATGGTACATGGGGCTGGGGGAGAGGATGGGAGGGGACCCAGGAGTCCGGGTCAGTGTCCCGTGGGGGGTCCAGGCTGGCTTGGCCTGATGAGGAAGGGGGGGGGTGGTCCGGGCTGGCTGGGCCATGGCTGTGAGGAGAAAGGAGTGGGGGGTCCGGGCTGGCTGGGCCATGTCTCCAACTGGTCTCCCTCTCCCCAGAGCACAGCGCTGGATGCCCTGGAGCGGGGGCTGGACGTCCATGTGGTGGCTGACGCTTGCTCTTCCCGAAGGTCAGGCCAGGTTGGGGGGCTGGGATGGGGATCCTGGCTGGGAGAGGAACTGAGGAGGGGCTGGGGGGTTCTCATCTAGGAGGAGTTAGGGGGGATCCCGGCAGGGAGGTCTGGGGGGGGAACTGTCCCAGACTCTGGCAAGTGGAGATGGGGGGCTGAGGCCCAGTGGGGAGGGGGGATCCCAGCCTTCCACCCCGGGGCCGCTCTGACATCCGTCTCTCCCAGTCAAGTGGACCGGCTGGCGGCCCTGTCCCGCCTGCGGCAGAGCGGCGCCTTCATCACCACCAGTGAGGGGCTGATCCTGCAGTTGGTCCGAGACGCTGCCCACCCCTGCTTCCGACAGGTACCCACCTCCCTGGCCAGCCACCCGCCCTGGGACCCCATGGACACGGCGCCTCCTAGAGGGGAAAGGCCTCATGTCCCATTCCCGGCCCTTCCCCGTCCCTCCCTGCCCCCCCCCCCCCCCCGAGCCAGCCTGTCCCTGCCCTGGGCCGGATCGGGGCTGGCACCCTCA
Organism: Emydura macquarii macquarii; assembly: GCF_026122565.2. Classification (NCBI taxonomy): domain Eukaryota; kingdom Metazoa; phylum Chordata; order Testudines; family Chelidae; genus Emydura; species Emydura macquarii. Next base: position 654,575 of record NW_027133433.1, read on the forward strand.
GAGGCGGGACATGGGGACCGTCCATCTGTCTGTCTGGTATCATGTTCTGTTCTGTCCTTCCAGATCCAGAAGCTCATTAAGGACCCGGCCCCGGACAGCTGCCTCCTCCCCCTCTTCCAAGGACAGAGCCCCGGCTTCAGTTAGCCTCGCAGCCCCCCCCTCTGCAGCCCCCCTTCCCTGGCACAGGGGGGCAGAGCGGGGCAGGGCTGCAATAAACCCTTCAGTACCGTGACCCGCTGGCTGTGTGTGTGTGCAGGCATGTGCATGGTGCTGCCCCCTGCTGGCAGGGCTGCGCGTGCCTTTGCCTGTCTCCCCGTACCCCAGCAGGCCGCAGCCCCCCCAGTCCCAGCATGCTCTTGTTCCCAGTCCGTGTCCCCCTGGCAACACGTCCAGCCGGCCCCCGTGCCTCCCTCACACCACGTTCCCCGCCGCTGCCCTCCCCCCATGCCAACAACCCCACACCCATCCCCCCCAGTCCACACCCCTCCAACCCCCGCACGCTCCCCTCTGCAGCGTGTGGGGCGGCGGCCGTGCTCAGCCCCCCAGCATTGCCCTCCCGCCCGTGTTGCTCTTTGCACCAGTCTCCGATGGGGGCAAACCTGGAACAAAGACCCAGGCGGTTACCGTGGCGCTGCCGTCTCCATGGCAACGGGATAATGTTCCATGCCGGGAACATCGGTTAATTGAGCAAACTGCCACATTTTTGCTGATTGCAGCGACAACCCCCCCAACCCCAACCCCCGGCATCCCGGCCTGAGAGCAGTGAAAGAATCCCCTCGCCTGGCGCCGAGATGCGGCCCCTCTGGGGTGGGGCGTGGGAGAGGGTTATAGGAGGGCCCTGCACCCACTGCTGGGATGCAGCCTCTTTTAGTTGGGGCACGGGGGCTGGTTATAGGGGGACCCCTCGCCCGGTGCTGGGCTGGGCCTCTCTGGGGTGGGGCGCGGAAGGTGGTTACAGGCAACCCCTCACCCAGCATCACATTGAAAGTGAATTCAACTAAATCGAATTCGGGCCACTTTAATTCTGAATAAGCGTCCACACATGGATTTAAAATGGCTTAGCTGAGCCATTAAGAAAGGGTGATCACACTTCACGGTTTGTCTCCAATGGGGTCCCTCTGGACCATTCCTCCGAACTCTGCCAGTGGATTCATCAAACCACATTTGATCCCTGGGGGGCCAGGTTTAGTTCAGTCTCGCTGCATTGAAGCTAGGGTGCAGTCAGGGCCCTTGAATCCGGAATGGGCTCATTCACACAGGAGCTTAATAAGGTTTAACGAATCCGCTTTGAATTCAGAGCTGGAGTTGGTCTTGCTTAATGTTCCCGAGCAGCGCTGTGTAGACAAAACCCTGAACTGAATTAAGGCCAGTTGGAGTCTCAGTTTCTAATGCAGACGAAGCGGTCGGCTGTGCGTTGCTGTGGTGAGGATCATCTCCCCCGGGGTTAACGGCGAGGCTGGCGTGATGTGCGTCCCCTGGCCTGTGTATGCCAACGCAGCCCCGGGGCCGCGGCGGGTGGGGGCAGCGAGCAGGCTGGGCTGGAAAGGTTATCCAGGCCTTGCGGGTACAGCAGCTCGCTGAGCTGCACGGGGGAAGCCTGGGTCAGTGCCGGTGTTGGGGGGCTGCTGGTTTAGGTGGGATCCTGTCCCCCCGACCCCGAGCAACACACCCCAACCCTGCTAAAGGGAATAGCTGCTGTTCGTGTGCCGGGATTTTGCTACCCTCCCCCAGCACCCTGTCTCCCCAGTCTGGCACTCTGGGGTGCTGCCCTCTCCCCCCTCCCTTGCTATCCTTCTCCCCAACTTGGTGCCCTCTGTCCCCCTCCCCCACTGCACCCCAACTTCCCAGCCTGGCACTACCGTCCGTCCCCCAGCGGGGGCTGTCACCACCGGGTGAGCCAGCAGCACATCCTGTCTCCGGCGTGCGGGTATTGCCAGATGCCTGGCACTGGTGCCAGCTGGGAGCATGAGCAACCCACGGGGGCCGGTGCCAAGCCTGGACTGGGTAGAGAAGAGAGGACAGAGCAGCTGGTGAGGAGGGGCAGGGAGGCGCAGTATAGTTGGCATCAGTCATTCCAGGGGTCCGGCCTGGGGGAGTCGGGTGCAGTCAGAGCCTTGTCGGGGTGGGGAAGGGGCCACAGTTGTGGCAGTGGGTAGAAGTGGCCTGGCTGGAGCTGATATTCAGACCCTGCCTTTCCTGCACCCCTACACCCCCCGTTCTGGTTCCCCTCCCCCTCACCAGCTTGCCCTCAAATCTTTCTCCTCAGCCCCTCTGGCTACAGCATCTCCTGGCCCCCGGGGATACGAACCCGGGCCTTCCGGCACTGGAAACAGCTACCTTACCCACATGAGGGAAAGGAGCGACTCCGTGAGCTGGGTGGCAGTAGTAGGTTGTTATCCTCGGAGGAGGACGAATGCCTGGGCAACATAGCAGCCAGCTGGGGGTCCCCTTTCAGGTCCTTTCTCAGGTTTCTGTCGTGTTTCTTTCACTGTCAAAATCGTGCAGCAAATGCGCCCTCCTCTGGGGTGTGCCTAAGATAGTTGTTCCCAAACTTTTGGGGTCATACCCCCCCATTACCTGGTCCTGGAGCCAGGGCCAAGAGCAGGGCCAAAGCTGCGCTGGGAGCCGGGGCCTGGGATGGGGTTGGGGTGAGGCTTGGAGCTGCAGGGCCTGAAGCTTCGTGAATGAGGCCTGGGACTGGGAGTTGGGGCTAGCCAGGAGTGGGGCCCGGGCCCAGGCACAGGATGTGGCCAGGAGTGAGTCGTGGGGCCCTGGTGCCGCGGCTAGGCACTGAGGCTGGACTGGAGCGGAGATGGGAGCAGAGCCAGGCTGGGTGGCGCTTCCTCTCTGCCCCCATGGGAGCTGACCCAGGCCCAGCCACACACCCCTGAAGGTTCCTCCGGGTCCCCCTAGTGGGGTGTGTCCCACAGTTTGGGGACCTCTGGCCTAAGAGGTCTGGTTCTTCTTGGGCTACAGGCAGTGTGGGCTAGTGGGTAAAGCCCTGGATTCTGTTCCCACCTCTCTTGCTGGGTGACCTCAGGCAAATCGTTGCTGTTTGCTGTGCCTCAGTTTCTCCTTTTACCTATTGTGTGTTCTGGTCGTTCCTAGAGGTTCCAGCATGGTCCCGTCGGGCCGGGTGCTGCCTGGACACAGAGTGACTGAGATCAGCGCCCCATCGCACCAGGCACTGCCCAGAGACAGAGATTTTTGTTCCCATTGTACTGATGGGGAAGGCGAGGTGCAGAGAGAGATGGTGACGCTTGCACACAGCTGTCTGTGGCAGAGGGCGCGGGCGCCGTCCCAGTGCACAGCGATTCAGAGACCCGAAGGGAGCCCTGTGATCATCCAGCCCGACCCCCTGGATCACCCAGCCCAGCACCAGCCCCAAATAAATCCCAGAGCAGAACATTTAGAAAACCAGCCCATCTTGATTTAAAAATCGCTGGTGACGGAGAATCTATCATGACCCTTGGGAAATTGCCCCCCTGGTTAATTGCTCTCACCATGCAAAATTTGCGCCTGATTTCAAGTCTGAATTTGTCGAGGTTCAACTGCAACTGCTAGATGAAGGGCCGCTTATTAAATATTTGTTCCCCATGAAGCCTGGGATCGAGGCATCCCTTAACCCTCTCTTTGTTCAGCTAAAGAGATTGAGCTCCTGGAGTCTGTCACTCCAAGGTTTTCCCATCCTTTAATCATTCTCGGGGCTCTCCAACTGGTCAGTGTCTTTCTTGAACTGTGGACACCAGACCTGGATGCACTCCGGCCAAATCCAGAGGTCAAATCACCTCTCTGCCCCTTTCGTGATGCCCCTGTTTACACATCCCAGGATGACATTAGCCCTTTGGCACCAGTGTCAGTGTCACAGGGGGAGCTCTTGTTCAGCTGGTCGGCCACCGCGACGCCCAAATCTTTTCAGGGTCGCTGCTGCCCAGAAGAGAGTCTCACAGCCATTGTCCTTTGCTGCTAGATGGCCACGTTGACATTTAGCCGTCTTAAAAAGCATGTTGCGTGCGCCCAGTTTGCCAAACGATCCCGGTCGCTTTGTGTCACTGACCCGTCCTCTTCATTAGTGACTTCCCCAATCACTGGGCAAAACTCATCAGCGGCGCTTTTACGTTTTCTCCCAGGTCGTTGATAAAAATGTCAAATAGGGGAGGGCCAAGGGCCGGGCCCTGCAGGACCCCACGGACAACAGACCTGCTCCCTGACGATTCCCTGTTCACGGGTCCATTCTGAGATCTATCAGTTAGCCAGTTTTTAATCCAGTTTAAGGGCCGTGGTCGTTTTCTACTGGGCTAGTTTTTCTTCATCGAAATGGCATGTGGCGCCTAGTCAAATGCTGTACAGCCACACGCATACCTTCATACGGCTGCACGCATACCTTCATCGGCCAAACTTGGCATCTCACTAAACTAGCTAGCGAGTGAGTTTGATACACTCTCCCAAGTTCCTGCCCAGCTGCACGCCCGTCCTGCCTTTCCATGGTGCCACCCAGACACAGCTCGGGGATCCGGCCCCTTCTCTACACTCCAAGTCACTGGCGTTAGCCCAGCTCCTTCATTAATCATGGGCCCGGGATTAATGATTACTTTGTAAGGGGGGGTAATTAATTTATGGGGATGGGGCTACCGAGACACCCAAGGAGTTACAGGCTCATGGCTGGCTTGCTTTCTCTTCAGCCCCATTTTCTTTCATTCTTTCGTCTCTGTCAATCTATTGAACCCACATAGTTTCCCTCTCTCTGCCCCCCCCTCCTGTCCAGATAACCCCCCACCCCGTTAGGCTAACCAGCCACACATTCCACCAGCCCCCCACCCCACCCCCCAAACCCTCCCTGCCAACCCAACACCACAAAAAGGAGGGAGACTGACAGCTCGCCCCGGCCAATCGGGTGCTCCTGCATCCCGCTCCTCAGCCAATCAGAAGCTGGGAGTTAACCCTTTTTGTTAATGAAAGCTTCCCCGCTCCCTGGGGAGGGGAGAGCGGAGGGCAGATTCGGGGAGGAGGGGGAATTTCCAGGGGTCGGGAGAAAAGCGGAGGGGGGGGGGCTGTAATTATCCATCCATTGGGCGGACTCCACCAATGGAAGCCCTCTCCCCCCTCCCATCCCAACGCTGGCCAGCCAATGGCTTCGCTCCAGCAGAATGTCTAATTCACCCGCTGGCTTTCCCTCCCCATGAAAGAATTTGGGTTTTTTAATAGAAAGTGCTGAAATATTTTTTTGGGGGGTAGGAAAAAAGAGGGGTGGGAGGGGTCGGGCGCTGGCATCTTTCCAAGCCGGGGCTAGAAGAGGGGGGCCTCCGGGCAGCGACTCTTTCATTCCCCCCCCCCCCCCACCCACTCCCCTTTTTAAAAAAAATCTTTTTGCATCCGCGCCTGCGATTTTTTTCAAGCCGAAGTAAAGGCATTTGGTCTTTTTGTAAACGGGATCTTTTTTCTACCGGCGGATCGAGGTAAGAGCGAGCCCCCCCCCCCCCTTGAACCCCGAGCCGACACCCGGTTCCCACCTGCACCGAGCGTTACGGCGTGGCCCCGATTCTGGATGGGGGGTGACGGGCTCAAGCGCCGCATGGATGGGGGCATTCATGGGCCCGAGCCGGGGCAGAAAGGGCACGGCGAGGGGTGCTGACTGTGGGGGGCGCATGGGGGGCAGTGCTTGATTTGTGCCAGGGCTGAGCCCCGGGCATTGCCGCACTTGGCAGCTTCTAGCCCTGGCACCTCTGGGCTTGTCGCATCAGTTATGAAAGTGAAAAAATTGCTCGAGCCGCGGCACAACAGCTGAGGCTCCCCGAGGGTTTCGTTCTTGGGTACCGCTATGTGCCGAGAGCCAGCCCCCCCTCCCTGGTCCTGGGGGGGGGGGGGCACACTGGGTGCCATACTAGATAATGTGTGTTTGTGTGAGTGTGTCACTGCTTGCTGGCTTTTGTGTGTGCATCATCGATTGTGCTGATCGTGTGAGAGTTGGTGTGTGTGTGTGTGTGTGTGTGAAACGAGGGTTGTGCTGAATGTCTGTGAGAGAGTCGGCCTGTGTGTCAAGGGTTGTGTTGTGCATGTGTATGATTTGTGTGTGTCAAGGGTTGTGCTGATTGTGGGAGTGTTGGTGTGTGGGTGTTGAGGGTTGTGTTGATTTTGTGTGCATATGTGTTTGTGCTGATTGTGTATATGAGAGTTGGGTGTTGTGTTGAGTGTGTGTGTTTGTGTGAGTTTTGGTGTGTCAAAGTTTTTGTTGGTTTATGTGTGTGTGTGTCAAGGTTTCTGCTGAATGTATGTGTGAGGTGCGGTATGTGTCAAAGGTTCTGTTAATTTTGTGTGTGTGTGTGTGTGTGTGTGTGTGTGAAATGGGGTGTGCGTCAAGATTTGTGCTGAATCTGTGTGAGAGAATTCAGTTGTGTTTGTGCTGATTTTGTGTGTGTGTGTGTCAAGATTTATGCTGGTTGTGTGCATGAGTTGGGTTTGTGTCGAGGGATGGGTTGATTCTGTGTGTGTGAGTTGTGTGTCAAGACTTGTGCTGAGTGTGTGTGTGTGTAAGAGAGAGGATTTGATTGTGTGTCAATCTTTTTGTTGATTGTGTGTGTGAGTTGGAGGCATGTATCAAGGTTTGTGTTAACTGTGTTTGTGTATACTGCGCTTGGTTTCTTTATGCTGGTATAAAGATTTGTGTTGATTGTGTGTCAAGGTTTGTGGTGGTGTGTATGTGCTGCTGCTGTTCATTTATGTGTGCCTGACTTGATGGCTGTGTATGTGTGATGTTTTGTGATGACAACTTGGGCGTGTGTCATGGCGGGTGTCAATGTGTGCACGCTGGTTTGTGTGTAAGAGATGGGTTTGTGTCAGTGTGTGAGACGCAGTGTCTGTGCTTTATGTGGGTGTTGGGTTTTATGTGTGACTTCCGCTCTGTGTGTGTGTGTGTGTGTGTGTGTGTGTGAGACAATTTGTGTGTATGTTGCTGAAGTGTTTGTGTGTGTGTGTTGTGGTTATTTTAATACAAATCCCAAGCACCAGTTTGTATCTAGCTTTTCTCTTCATAATTCTTGGCTTAAAACCTCCAGCAAATACACCGTGTAAGATCTATTGGCATTTTATCACATCACATCACATCACACACACACACACACACACACACACCATCTAATGCTCTCTCTCTCTCACATGCTCTGAGTCAAACTGATGCAAGATGACTTCTTTGGTATTTTCCCGGCTGGAGCATATGAAGCTGATGAGCCATTAAAAAAAAAAAAACCCTCATTGCTGCATCTTCCGGGCTTTTGACATGTTTATTCCTCTTTGAGGAAACAGGTGCCGTGTGTACGTGCCTAGAAACGTGCACCGGTGGCCGTGCGTGCGCCCGTGTATGTGTGTTGTGTATCAACGACTGGTCACAGGGAGTGACTCATCGATGAGCTGTAGTTTGCCGATAATCAATGAATTGATAACCAATCATTTCACGGGCTTTATAGGCCTGGTCCGAGGGCGCTGCTTAGTTCGATAAATCCGCTGGGATTGGATTTACCGATCACCAATTAGCAAAGCACCAACCGTCGGGGAAAACGTTTCCCATCGTTCTCCGACAGCCTGTGTCCCGGCTTCTTCCTGCAACCTTAGGGGAACTACACCCTCATTCCTCGCTAGTATTGTCTTTCTTTTGGTGCCCCCGTCTTCTGATCTGCCGTTGATTTCGACGGTCCCCGTTCCTTTGTAGCCTCCACACCTCACCGTTTAATCCCCTTTTCCGGGGGACTGTTCCCCGTTATACCTGTGCAGTGAATATGACGCTGCCATCCGTTGCGGCCATGTCGAAATCTGCACAGGGCTCGAGGAAATGCCACTCCTTAAAGTTAGCTTAACTGCAAAGGATCCTGGGACTCCTTCTTGTCGGTTCTTTTTTTTGGCCTGTTTCAGGTGGCGCCAGCTACCGTCTTGTTAGGGCGAGCTGCTCTCCCGGGAACACGCTCTGGGTGGCTTATCACACACACACACGCCGCTGACAGCTTCCAGAAAAGTTACCTTAAGCCGTCCGCCGTCACTTTAGCTAGTAGCAACCCGATCAGCGCGTACGGGCCAGCGTGTGTTCCTGGAGGGACTAGCGTGCGAAACACGTGTGTAGGTCGCCGGTTTTTAACATAAAAGCAACTCACACCGCTTGCGACATGGACGAAGCCGGGCGGGGGATCTCTGTCCGAGAAGGGACAAAGAAAGAATATCTCCGTCTCCAGCACGTAACAGCTGGTTTAGGGGATTTTTTGCCCTTTTCGTGCTGCTAAGATGTACAGGGTGGGGAACCAGAGGCTAAGAGATAAAGGGCTGAGGTGTCCATCCGAAGGAGGGACACACTCATCCCGCTTCCCCTGTGCTCTCACGGTCAATTGCCATGTCATTGTCGGAGACTGGGACTGGTGTGCACGCCAGAGTGGCTGTGTGCGTGTGTCAGGGATTGTGTCTGCATGTCTGTCTGTCAGTGATTATGCACAGCTCGGCTGAGTGTGTGTCCATGATTGTGCGTGCGTGTGCCCGGCTGAGTGTGCCTGCCTTGCACCGTGTCCAGTGGGCTGTGCGTGATGAAGAGTGACTGAGTGTGCGTGTGAACGGTTGTACATGCGTGGGGGGGGCATGCGGGCTGTTTGGGCACACAAGGGTGATGGGGAAACGAATGTGTGTGCACGTGGTTGAGTGCCCAGAAACGAGTGTGCAGGCACGTGTGCGTGACTGGCCGTACATGCGTGTGTGAGTCGGGGCACGGGAGCGCTGAGGGGTGCGTGTGCACCTGTCGGGCACTGAAGTCAGCACCCTCCTGAAATGTTCCTTCCAGGGGCTAGTTCCACCACTGCTGTCAATGGGTTTGTGTCCCCGCCCCCCACGCGACCCCCAGAGCAGCTGCCTGGGGAACGGGCAGGCGGTTGGGCTGTGGATGGTGCATTTCGGGTGCAAGCCCCTGGGGGCTGGAATCTCTCCCTGTGTGGGGCATGGGCTAGACAGACAGACGGATGGAGCGGGGTGTATGGGGCTGGATAGACAGACAGACGGGTTTGGGGATGGATGGATGGATGGATGGGTGGACGTGTGGGAACGGACAGATAGACAGACATGCGTGGGGATGGATAGACAGATGTGTGGGGCCACCTGGCCAGAGAGGTTTGAGGGGATGGATGGACAGACAAACAGACAGGTGTGTGGGGCTGGATGGTTAGACAGACAGACGTGGGGATGGATGTGTAGACAAACAGATATGTGTGGGATAGACAGAAGGATGTGTGGGGAATGGATGGCTAGACAGACAGACAGACCTGTGGGGATAGATGTGCTTGGGGCGGGATGGACAGACAGGGTTGTGGGGACGGGCGGACAGACGGACAGATGGGTGCGGATGGACAGACAGACGGGTGAGGGCTCACTAGCTGGCTCTGATCCCTGCGTGCGGGGCCGATGGGCCTTGCCGTGGCCCCGCCGCCGCCCCCCAGGGCCCTGTGATGGAGCCATTCGCTCCAGTGGGGCGTCGGCCAGGCTGGAGAATGTGTCCCCCACTCCCTGAAGGGGGATGTTGGGCGGGGGGGGGGGGGGGGACGAGGTGGGGGATGGGGCTGCAGTTTCCATGGAGTTGTTGCCATGGAAACAGCACAGGCTGCCTGGATCCTTTGGGCTTGGGGAAGCTGTCGGATGAATGAGGAACCGTTGGGGGGGGGGAGAGGTTCATGGCAGGGCCCGATCCTGAGCGATCAGCTCCAGTCTGCAGGCCCCAGGGGGCACCCCCCACTGCTGGGTGCAGCGGGTGGGGGGGGTAATGGGGACAGACACAGGCCAAGGAACTCAGCTCAGGACTCCTGGGTTCTCTCCCCGGCCCCTCTTCACTGGGTTAGTCATGGGGTGATCAGAGCATCTAGGCTGGGGGGGGAACCTCCCCTAGCCCAGCCCCCTCTCCTCTGTCAGCCAGGAGCAAGGGATTGGGGATGATTGCTCTACCCAGGGGGATTCTGGGAACACCTGCCCCATAGCCCCACTGCCAGGAGCAGAGCATTGTGGGTAATTGCCCTGCCCAGGGGCATTCTGGGAACATCTGCCTCCATAGTTATGCTGCCAGGAGCAGAGGATTGTGGGTAATTGCCCTACCCAGGGGGATTCTGGGAACATCTGCCCCCATAGTTATGCTGCCCGGAGCAGAGGATTGTGGGTAATTGCCCTGCCCAGGGGCATTGTGGGGGCAACTATTCCTTAACAGCTCTACCAGGAGCAGGGGACTGTGGGTAATTGGTCAATGCAGGAGCATTCTGGGATATCTGCTTGCTTCGTGTCTTTGTCAGGACTGAGGAGCAATGGCTTGTGGGTAACTGGCCCACGCTGAGGCATTCTGGGAGCAACTCTCCCATGGTGGCCCTGCCGGGAGCAAAGGATTATGGGTGACTGGCCAATGGGTGGCCGCGCCGTGTGGGATAGCTGAGGCGCTAGGACCCCGCTCCCTGCAGGCCACTGGGTGCAATGGGGACGTGCAGGATCCTGGCGTCAAGGGGCCGGGGAGGGTGACAGGGCGGCTGCCAAGACTGTCTTCACACATCCGTCCGCAGGGCTGCGCTGGGCCGGGCAGGCCTGGGGGGCACCGGGCGCAGGGCGGACGGGAGAGGGAAGGAGAGAGAACCAGAGACTGGCACACAAAGAGAGGATGTCAGAGACAGATGGAGAGTGAATGACAGACAGCTGCTGCTGGGACACACAGGGACACAATGAACTACACACCCAGACACAATGAACAACGTACGCACACGCACACGGAGACACAATGCACTACACACACACAAGGACACACACAGGGACACAATGAACTACACACACATAGGGACACACATGGGGACACAATGAACTACACACACACAAGGACACACACAGGGACACAATGAACTACACACACATAGGGACACACATGGGGACACAATGAACTACACACACACAAGGAAACACACAGGGACACAATGAAGTACACTCCCAGACACAATGAACAATGTATGCACACACACATGGCAACACAATGCACTACACACACACACACACACACACAAGGACACACACAGGGACACAATGAACTACACACACATAGGGACACACACAGAGGGACACAAAGAACTGCACGCACACACACACAGGGACACAATGGACTACACACAAACGCGGGCACAAGCAGTGCTCCAGAAACACCATCGCACACACCAAAAGACTCCAACACCTGCAGATTCTCACCCAGAAAAGACACAAACGCCAAGGTTCAGAACACACTGTGACACACTTGTAAACACACAGCCTCACGCACACACTAACACATCACAGACACACATGCTGACACACACACACAAATACACTATAGCACACTCATGCAACCCTCCTGCCCAGCCTCAGAGCTTAGCCACACGTACTGTGGGCACTGACAGCCTGGTTAGAGGGACACAAACACACCTAGCGACCTGCTAATGGACTGCCACAGCCATACAAACATGAGAACACACAAACACTCTCCCTAATACCCTGCCATAGACTCACACATCCACTGGCAGGAGCGTTGAACTGATCCCAGGGTCGGCTCTTTTAGGATAGAAACGTTGGCAGACGCTTCCCCCCCAAACTTGCCTAGGCAAGGAACTGTACAGTAACAGGCCCACCTGTCGGAGCAGGACACCCCAACATTACCCGGGCGAGGAAGTGAGAGACGGATACAGGAGACTGGGCGTTTGCATGAATGTTCCTGGCAGCTATCTAACTGCGTCTTAGCCCCAGACCATCAGAGTCCTCTGCCATGCCAGGGACAGAGTAGGATGCTCGTCTGTCTTGCTACCACCAGCTCCCCAAGAAGGGGGGTTAGTCCGTCCAAGGAACGATCCCAAACAGCAGCATAATATTATATGATTGCTACGTTTTGTGGCAGCCGTGTTGTGGCAGCTTGTGGCAGCCGTGTTGGGCCCAGGGATGTTAGGGAGACGAGGCGGGTGAGATCTTTTATCTGTCAAGGAGAGAGACGTTTCGAGCTGCCCGGAGCTCTTCTCCAGCTCCGGGAAAGATCTAGCCGACCTGCGGACTGAAGCTTCCCGGGCCTCTCAGCTCATCTTCTGAAAGGGTCGTGCAGGTTTCCTTTGGGGTTGAGGACTTCGAGGTCGGCTCTAAAGCGATCGCGTTGGGAAAAGGCTTCGCCCAAAGGTGATGTGGTGTTTTTGTCTTTTATCGTTCATTGGAGAGCGTGGGGATGGTCCGGTTTCACCTGCATAGCTGTGATTGGGGCATTTGGTGAGATGGGTCCATGCATGAGGGACACCACGTGTTGTGATGGGCGTGTGTAGGCCTCGTGGATCTTAAAGGTGTGTTTTGGGGGGTCGCTGATCATTGTAGCTGTGGAGAGAGGGCTGCGGGTTTAGTTCTGGTCGGATCTGGTGCCCGTCTGAGTTGGTGTGTCCTGCTCTGTGGGGAGCTTGCTTCTGATTATCAGCTTGGAGACTCGGCGGGCTTTTGGAAGGCCAGAAAAGGGGGTTCAGGGAAGATTTCTCTCAGAATAGGGTTCCCATCAATTATGGGTTGCAGTTGTTTGATGGTACCCCGTCCGGGTTCCAGTGTGGGGTGGTCGGAGGAGGTTTTATTTCTGTATTAAAGCGGGTTCTCTTGGGGTATCTGGCTGGCCTTTTCCGTGACGTGATCGACTTCTCTGGTGGAGTGTCCTTGTTTGGTGATGGCGGTTTTGAGCGTGTTAAGGTGAATATCCTGGACTTTCTCCTCGGAGCATGTTCTGCGGTATTTGAACACCTGGCTGTCGAGACCAGATTTCGAGGTAGTTACGGGAGCTGTGACGGCAGCTGGGGTGATCCGTGGGTTTCCTGCCTATCCGTGGTTTTCAACCTTTTTTCATCTGCGGACCTCCTCCAAAATGTCAAAGGGAGGTGTGGACCCCGCTGGAAATCTGAGACGTGGTCTGCGGACCGCAGGGGTCTGCCGACCACCGGTTGAAAACCACTGTTGTACGTGGTTGTCTCTAGGGATCCATGGTTGAAGCTGATGGGGGGTGTTGATCTCGGTGCGGAATGTCCTAGAAAGAGTTTAATGGATGGGCCGGTGGTTGTCGAGGTTGTGGTGGAAACAGACGAGGGAGTTTGGGCCGTCTGGCTAGCTGGGTGAAACTTTAATCGACGTAACTCAGGTCTAACTCCGCTTTTGTGGTGCATTTGTCCAGAAATTCTTCCTCCAGGTGGCCCGTGAAGAGGTTGCCGTATCGGGGAGCCATCCTCGTAGCCGTGGTTTGGACCACGTGTTTGTTGTCGATTGCAAAACTGTAACAGTGAGCATGCAGCTGGTGACGCATTTGGGGCGGCTATCCGAGGGGTGATCTGCGGCAGGGCGGTGATGGCGAGGGCTGTTGGCATAGAAGGGGAGCAGCGGGGCAGCGAGGATGGTTGTGAACGCCGCGGAGTTGGTGGAGGAAAGCAGCGGTGTTCTGTTCTTTTGCGGGCAAAGATGGTTTCACGCTGTTCCCAAGGCAGTCACTCCATAGCAGAGCTCTCAAAGGGAACTTGCACAACGGGGCTTCCCCTTGAACGATCCCTTACAATATGTGCTCACTACCGATGCTACACGGTCAGCTCACCCTTGGATTTAGCTGGGACACGCCGCGTACCGTTCCCAGCCCCGCAGACGAGCCCTCTGGTGCTCAACAGCTGGTCTCTTTCCCCAACAGAAGTTGGTCAGATAACAAACGTTGCCTCACCCGCCGTCTCTCTGCCCCATTTTTGTGTGGTTTGCAGCGTCTGTGGCTTTACAAACGGTGCGCCTAAAATTGCCCGGCGCTTTGCTTTCCCCACGGCATGTCGTCCTCGTCAGGCAGGTTGGGGTTCCCGGCCAGAGGCTGATCACGCTCACCTTGATTCTGTTGTGCCTGATCCTGGGACTACACCCAACTCTTTAAATGAATAATTCATTGCAAGCCAATAATAATCGGTAACCACTACAGAATCGGACTCCAGGATGCAGGGGTGACTCAGATCTGGGGGTTCCCAGGGGCTGGAATATGGCAGAAGGGATGCAGAGATGTCTCAGTGCTGGGGCGTGATGGGGCCCTGATCTCGGTGATTTTGTGTCTGGGCAGCGCCCGGCGCGCCAGGGCCCTCATCTCGGTGACTGTGTCTGGGCAGCGCCCGGCACGACGGGGCCCTGATCCCGGCGACTCTGTGGCCATCACCCCGCTCCGCCCCCTGTGGGCCCTGGGGGGGGGCACAAAATTGCCACAGCTCATGACTCCCAGGGCTCAGGCTCTAGGGAAAACAGCCTACGTCACGAGAGCTGGGACGATGTCCAGGTAGCCGGGGTCATATTGTGATGGCTGCCGACCCGTTTCTCTCTCTCTCTGTCTCTGCAGATTTCTCTCTCGGATTCTTTTATACTGATTGATCCGTTTTTTATAACCTCAAGAAGGAACCAGCTAACGGGGCCGTGACCCCCCGTCCCATCCTGTCCCCCCACTCAGCGCCGTATCAAGGGACCCTTCTGCAGCCCCCCTCCACACCACCACCCAGTGCCATCTCCTGAGCCCCTCTGCTCCCCCTATCCAGGGCTGTCTCACCGGCCCCTCCGTAACCCCTATTTCTGCCCATCGGTGCCTTCCCCCGGTGCTCCTCTGCATCCCCCATACCCGGCGTGTCTCTGTGCCCCCCACTTCTTGGCCCCCCCCCCTCCCTCCCCATTTACTGCCATCTTCTGGGGCCCTTCATCCCCATCCACTCAGGGCTCCTCCGTGTCCCCCATTTGCCCCCCCCATCTCCCAAGGTTCCCCCCCCGCACCATGTACCACCTGCTGACCGTCCTCCTCTGCGCTGCCCTGGAGGCCCTGAGCTGCCGGCCAGCTCTGGCGGTCCTCCAGGCCCCGCGTCCTGCCGACCACAGCCGGGCGCTGCCCAATCTGCTGGCGCACCTCAAGCGGCTGGCGGGAGTCAACGGCACCGGGACGGGGGGCGGAGGTGGGGGGGCCCGAGCGGCCGAGACCTGCCAGGGCTACTACGACGTCATGGGCCAGTACGATGCGGCCTTCAACTGCACCACGGGCGGCTACCGCTTCTGCTGCGGCACATGCCACTACCGCTTCTGCTGCGAGCACCGGGCCATGCGGCTGGAGCAGGGCCGCTGCACCAACGTGGAGACCCCCTTTTGGGCCCACACCCAGGCTAGCAGCACGGCCGGGCCTGGGGGCCGAGGCCCGGGGGGCTCCGAATCCGACCGCCAGCAGAGCAACAGCACCGTCTACGTGGTCTGCGGCGTCATCAGCTTTACCCTGGCCGTGGGCCTGGGCATCAAGGTGGCCTTCGGCAAAGCGTCCCGCCGGCCCCAGGGGCGGGAGATCAACGTGCCCAGGTGAGGGGCAGGGAGGGGGCGCAGCCGGGGAGAGGGGAGAGTCGGGGGCCATAGGAAGAGGTGAAAGCCAGGGGGAGGGGGGCTGCAGCTGGGAGGAGAGGTGGGGGGAGTTGGGGACCATGGGGAGGCAGGAGGGGAGGGGTCACGAGAGGAAATCGGACAGTGGGGCTGGGGAAGTGGATTGGGGGAGGGGGCTGGGCTGGGTGTGGGGCATGGCAGTGGGGAGAGGGGAAGGGAACAGGGGTAGAACGGGGAGACTGTGTGTGGAGGCCTAGTAGGGACGCTGGGTGGGGCAGACCGGGGCAGCCCCAGGATGTGTCTGAGCCCAGAGACCCCTAGTGGGGACGCCGGGCGGCGCAGGCCGGGGCAGCCCCAGGTCTGAGCCCAGAGACCCCTAGTGGGGACGCCGGGCGGCGCAGGCCGGGGCAGCCCCAGGTCTGAGTCCAGAGACCCCTAGTGAGGACGCCGGGCGGCACAGGCCGGGGCAGCCCCAGGGGGTGAGCGCAGCTGGACGCTGGGGCTGGGGAGGGGAATCAGTCCTGGCTCCAGGGCCGTGTTACTGGTGGGTGTCTAATGGGTGCTGCCCCCCATCCCAGGGCTCTGGTCGACATCCTCAGGCACCAGGCCGGGACCAGCTCGCGCTCCGAGCGCAGCAACAGCACCACCCTCAACTCGGGCTCCCAGGACAACGGCCCGGCCCGGCCCCCGAAGAACCTCTACAGCACCGTCAAGCCCTGCAAAAGCAACCACGGTGAGGCGCAGCGGCACTAGGGGGCGCTGGGCTGCAAGGGGCGGGGGGGGGGGGCAGCAGCGGGCGTTGGACTGCAGGGAGCAGGGCAGGGGCCCAAAAGGGGGCGCTGGGCTGTGAGGGGAGCCAGCAGAGGGCACTGAGCTGCAGGGGGGATGTGCCAGGTGCTCGGGCATCTTTGGGGAGGGCCCTGGCACCCACCGAGCCTGGTGCACCCTCAGGGTTGGTCAGCCCATGTTTTCCCTCCTCCGGGGGCCCCGTGGGGTGTTGGAGTGGACAGAGCTGAGACTGCACAAACTCATGTCAGACCTGGGGCCATTAAACAGGCCTGGGGATGGCCAGAAGGGAGCCAGCGCCCCCTAGAGGGGAGAGGCCCCATGCCCCATTCCCAGCCCCCCCCCCAGCCAGGCAAATATTTCCAAAATGCTGTAATTTCGAGAAAACGGTTTTTGGTCTCAAGCATAGGGCATAATGGGAGATCGCCCGTTTGCCATGGCAACCAGAGCTTGCTGTCATGGGGTGTCTGTGTTGGCTGAGCATTCACGGTGGGGCTGGCGGTGGGGCAGCTGAATCATTACCTTCCCCCCCATCAAAAATCCTCCTTGAGGCATGTTCAGGTGAAGGGGGATGATGGGGTCTTGGGAGAGAGGATCTAAAACAGGGGATGGGGGAGCAGAGAAACTGGGGACGGGGCCCAGCAGCTGGGGGAGGGCGGTGGCCAGGGGAGCATTAACTAGAGGGGGGTCAGGGAGGGCTGTCAGATTAACTCCAGCCTGCTGCTCTACGATGCCTCCTGCTGGGTGCAGGATCCCCCTTCACTGCTGCACCCCAGAGGTGGCTGCATTTGAGAGGCAACGTAGCCCTTGTTTTGCTCGGCCTGCTCGGTGCTTGCCAGGAGTCCGCGTATCTCCGTCCAGAGGGGCGTGGAGACACATCCCAGGCGTGAGCTGAGCCACTCGGGAAGCCAGAAATTGTATGAACACCTGTCTGCCTGTGGTACGTCTCTAGTGCCCATCACTGTAGCGTCTGGGCCCTTCCCGTCTTATCCTGACACACTCCAGGGAGGCAGGGCTATCCGCCCCATTGTGCAGTTGGGGAAACTGAGGCACAGAGCAATTAAGTAACCTGTGCGGGTCACCCCGGGAGGCAGGGCTATTCTCCCCACTGTGCACAAGGGGACACCCCAAGACCTAGGCTGGAGCTCTAACCCCTGGGCCACCCTCCCTCTGCCCGGGGCAGGTCCCTGCAACCGAGAATTCAGAGGCTGCAGCTCCGTGGTGCACCCTGGGAGCTGGGCTGATTGAGGCGGGCCCAGGGTGACACCCAGTGGCTATTTGGGGAATGGCGGGTTTGTTTATTACACCACATTCCACAGAGCAGGACAGAAAGTCTTGTCTGTGTGTCCTCCTCGCCCACATCCCCCTCACCCCCCGACTCCCGCCACCCCTCCCTCCCCTGCACCCCCACATCCCCACTCCCCAATATCTGCCACTCCTCCCTCCCCTGCACCCCCACGTCCCCTTCGCCCCCAGTCCTTCCACCCAGCTATCCCCCTGCTCTCCCCACGTCGGTCCATCCCTTGCATCTCCCTCCATGTCTCCACCCCACCATGCACCTACTGCGCCTGCCTGGCCACCCACAGCCCTGTGGGGCCTCCCTCCCCCGCCCCCAGGGTACGGGGGCACCCAGCACCGTGCCCCTGCTCCGAAGGGAGCCCAGCGCCTCGCGGCCTGGCCCCGTCACATGGCCGAGGGGCCACAGGGCACCTGTGCATCCATTTCTCATCCTCAGGACAGCTCAGAGCTGACCAACCTGGTACAATACCTTTAAGGGTCTGATTTTTTTGCCCCCAGACACAAAATGCCTCCTGAAACACCAGCTGGCTCAGAGGTGTCGGACCTCTCACATCACCTTTAAGGGACTGATTTTTTGTCCCCAGACAGAATCTAGGTGAACCCAGGGATGTCTGACCAAGCATATCACCTTTAAGGGGCTACATTTTTTGTCCCCAGACAGAAAATAACTCCAGGACAGGTGAACCAAGAGGTGGCTGATCCTGCACATCACCTTTAAGGGGCTAACTTTTTGTCCCCAGACAAAAAATAACTCCAGGTGGACCCAGAGGTGTCTCACCATGCACATTACCTTTAAGAAGCTTTTTTTTTTGGTCTCCAGACAGAAAATAACTCCAGGTGGACCCAGGGGTGTCTGAGCATGCACATCACCTTTAAGGGGCTAACTTTTTGTCCCCAGACAGAAAATGACTCCAGGTGGACCCAGGGGTGTCTGACCTCACAATGCCTTTAAGGGCCTGGGGGTGGGTTTCTGGGGGTGGTTGCCCCCCGGACTCATACCCCTGCTTTGCCTTGCAGACAACCCGCACCACAACTACGTCCACCTCAACGTGAGCACGCCGAAGCACCACGCCGCCACGCTGGGTAGGTGAAGGGCAGGGTGGGGCCCTCTCCCGCTGCCCCCCATCTCTGTCAGCCCAGGGGGAAGGGTGACCTGGGGCCCCTTTTCTCTCTCAAGCTCCCCCCAGGAAATCAGGGCCCTGGGGCTGGGGAGGGTGCATAAAATGACTTAGGGATTTAATCTCTATTTTTGCCCCTCCCCCAACCCCCTTTTCCCCCTCCCCCGACCCCCTCCCTCTACCTGTTCCCCCCCACCCTCCCACTCTTTCTGCCCCCTCCCGCCCCACAGACTGGCGAGTGCATCACACCCCGACGTCGGCCCTGAAGTACAACTCGCTCACCTGCTCCCGCTCCTTCCACAACCTCTCACACCTGCCCCCGTCCTACGAGTCGGCCGTCAAGTCGGAGCTCAGCCGCTACTCCTCGCTCAAGAGGCTGGGTGAGCCAGGGGCCCTGCCACTGGGGGGCGCTCACAGCCCGACCCCACCGCCACCAGCGACTCGCCTGGGGGTCAGAACTGGCCTAGGGGGTGCCGGCCCTGATCCAAACCCAGGGCGAGGGACTGGCTGGCTCCGGGGGGCAGGGAATGGGGCCCAGGGCCTCTTCCCTTTAGGGGACGCCAGCTCCCATCCAGCCCCAGGATGGGGGACTGGCTGGCTCTGGGGGGTGGGGAATAGGGCCCGAGGCCTCTCCCCTTTAGGGGGCGCCGGCTGTTCCCAGGAATGTTTGTCGGCCTGCATGTGAAATAAATTCACCTGCAGTCTCAGTCGCCCTGTCTGGCCTTGGAGCCTGTGAACATGCAAATGAGAGTTTGTCACATTGTTCGTTAACTCCTGTCCCCTCCACCCCGGCACCTCTGTCTGTCTCGGCATGTCCCCGGCTCTGGGCACCCCCCTGCTTCTTCCATTTCTTTCTCTCCCCTCCCCGTCTGCTGCCCCTTCTCCCCTCCTCTGACTTTGTCCCCCATCCTCCTTTCCCCCTCTGCCTCCCACTCTGCCCCTTCCCTCCCCTCTGTGCCCCCCACCCCGTTGCCCCCCCAGCGGAGAAGGACATGGACGAGCTGTACCTGAAACGGCGGCACCTGGCGGAGCTGACGCGGGGCACCCTGCCCCTGCACGCCATGAAGATGAACTACGACCACTACAGCGAGACGGGCCAGCACCCCCGGCGGGTGATGTCCCAGGAGCACATCCTCACGGACGGCTACCGCGCCTCCCCCTACGACTGCGCCGGCCCGCGGGAGCGGGTGGTCTCCCACGAGCGGCTGCTGTCCCGCGAGGCCCTGCACTCCCGGGAGCCCCTGCTCTCGCCCGAGCGCCTGCACCAGGGCACGGGCCCCTTCCAGGAGATGCGGCTGGGCCACCAGAAGGCCCTTTCCCAGACCAACATCTGCGCCAGCGGCACCCCGCTGCTCGAGCGCCATCAGGGGCTCAAGATGAACTCCCACCCCCCTTCTGCCAACTCCTCCCAGGCCGGCTGGGAGGTGGGCAGCAACCACACGGCCAACCGGCGCCAGGGCTTCACCGCTCGCCGTCAGAGCACTATCGAGCAGCTGCAGTTCATCCCCGGGCACCACCCCAGCCAGCACCTCCGCACCGGGAGCAAGAACGAGGTCACCGTGTGAGGGCCCAGCCCGCCCAGCCCAGCCCAGCTCAGCTCAGGTGGACTCGACTTTCCAAGGCCATAGCTCTCTTTGTCCTCCTCTGCGTCTTCCCCCATCCTTCACGTCTTCTTTCCCGGATCCTGGCGGCCGACACAGCCAAGGTGACTTCAAGGCCTTTGTCGGTCTTTGATGGCATCCGCCTTTGATGACCTCAGCACCACGGGCCCTGTTAACTTGTGGTGATGTCAGGGTTGCGTTGAACCCATCCACGCTGGATGGTATCGGCACCTTGGGCCCTGTCGATGTTGGGTGATGTCAAGTTTCCCTTGTCTCCGTCCACGTTAGATGATGTCCACTATTGGTGACATCAGTGCTGTGGGCCCTCTCGACTTCCGATGATGTCTAGATTGCCTTGGGCCCATCCATGGTGGGTGACATCAGTGCTGCGGGCCCAGTCAACTTTTGATGATGTCACACTTGCGTTAAACCCATCCATGTTGGATGACAGCAGCACGTTGGTTCCAGTCGATGTTGGATGATGTCAAGATTGCCTCGTCTCCGTCCATGTCAGATGATGTCAGTGCTCTGGCCTCTGTTGACGTTTGATGATGTCAAGATTTCATCGAACCTCTCCATGATTGATGACATCAGTGCTGCGGGCCCTCTTGACTTTTGATGATGTCAGGATTGCCTTGGGCCCATCCATGTTGCATGATATCAGCACCATGGGCCCTGTCAACATTTTATGTCAAAGTTGTGTTGGGCCCATCCCCGTTGGATGACATCAGCACCACGGGCCTTGCGGACATTTGATAATGCCAAGACTGTGTTGGACCCATCCAAGTTGGATGAGATCAGCGCCTGGGGTCCTGTTGATCTTGGATGATGTCAAGGTTGCTTTGGACCCATCCACGTTTGATGAGGTCAAAGAGCATTTGGCTCGTCCGTGTTGGATGCCATCAGCACTGTGAGCTCTGTTGGTGGTTGATGATGCCAAGACAGTCAGGCCTGTCCATATCGGATTACATCAGTGCTGTGGTTTTGTCAATGTTTGATGACATCAGGACCATCTGTCCTGTTGACTTTTGATGATGATGTCCACCTTTGAAGACACCTGCACTGTGGCCCTTGTCTGTGTTTGATGATGTCAGTACCACCAAGCCTGTCAACTTCTGATGATGTAAACACTGTGGGTCAACATTTGATGATGCCAAGAGGGCTCTCAACCTCTGGCGTCAATACCATCTACATCTGATGACATCAACACTGTGGACCTTGTCAGTGATTGATGACACAAGTGCTGCGGGCCTTGTTGACGTCATATGATATCATGGCCATCTCCATTTGATGGTAACAACACTCTGGACCCGGTCGACTGTGGATGACACCAGCGTCCGGGCATCAGCCTGTTGGTTTTGACATCAGCCTGGTGGCTCCATCCCTGATTGACAATGCACGTTCATTGGGCGTTGTCACCGTTGGATGATGTCACAGTGGTCTGCCCTGTCAGCATTGGAGGAGATCAAGTGTGGCCAGGTCCTCACAACACTTGATGATGTCAGCGCTGGCAGCCGCATCAACGTACGATGATGTCAAGGCTGTTGGGCCCATCAACTTTGGATGATGCCAGCACTGTGGACTTCGTCAGCGATCGATAATGTAGGATCTTCAGGGTCTGTGGACCTTCAATGTCAGCACCGTTGATGTTTGATGATGTCAGCTCTATGGACCTGGTTCATGTTTGATGACATCAGCGCTATGGGCTTTGTCTACCTTTGATGATGTCACTAATGTGGGCCCAGTCCACTTTTTGATGATGTCACCGCTGTGGACCCAATCTCCTTTTTATGACATCACAGCGATGGAACTGGGCCACTTTTTGATACCATCACTGCCAGGGCGCGGCCCACCTTTTGAGACTCAGGGCCGCCCCGTGAGGTCACAGCTGCCGGCCCCGTCGCTGTCCGGTCGATGAGGTCACAGCTGGCGCTGCTGACGCCACGGTGCCTTCCGATGACATCACCGCTCCCCTCCAGCAGGCCGGACGTCCCCTGGCACCGGGGTGGGAGCAAGCGGGCGGCCCCAGCACAGATGGCGCGCAGTCCCCCCACCCCGCATCTCACGGCTGGGGCTGGGAGCTCATCTTCAGGCTGAGTTTGGCCAACACGTGGGCTGCGGTATGGCCAAGCCCTCCACTTCCATCCCACCTCACCGCCCTGCTGCCCCCCATGTACATATCTTTATATAGCGCTCTCTGGTTTCTCTCTTCCAGTGCTTTGGATTTCCATCCCACTCCATTGCCACAGGGCGGGCGGGGCACCAGCCCCCACCTCTCTAGCACACGTGAATGTAGTTTGAACAGCCTCAGCTCTTTCGAACCCCGCCCCCCTCCTCCTAAGATCGCGGGTCACCCCCGTGCTGGAGGGACCGGGTTTTCTTATCATGTCTTTTTCTTTATTTGCCTTCTGGTTCTTCACGGGCCGCTTTCCAGGCCCCGGGATCTTAGATCTCATTACCCAGTAGAGTTCAGACGGGTCTCAGCCTCAATCCTTGTCATCCTTTCCTCTCCCTCTGCTCTTTAGACCCCGCCCATCCGATGACAAAACATGCTCCCTTTCTGCTCTGAAAGGGATGCTGTCGAGACCATTAGTGATTGTTTGCACCGCGGTGTGCCTAGGGGGGCCTGGCCGGGCGCTGCACAGACACAGAAGCGCTGAGGTGGGGGTCCCGCCGCGCCAGGCGCTGCCCAGACACAAAGTCACTGGGACCAGGGCCCCACTGCGCCAGGCGCTGCACAGATGCACTCTGTCTGTGTCTTCCCCCACAGAGTTCCCAAGCTAAATAAACATATTAAAATCAACCGGAACCCAGGCTAAACCGCAGGGTTCTCTTCCCCTCGTGGCTACACCACGGACTGTGGTTTCTGAGCCACATACAGTCTTAGTCCGGGCACTACGCAGTCCCCTTCTTCCCCAAGGTGCTAGGAACTCCTGAGGCCCTTGGAATGGCGTCTGGTTTAGAACAGCTGGCCTCCATTTTTCTAAAGGGACTGCTGAGAAGGTAAAGAAAACCCCTCAATTCGCCTTGGCTCCTGACAGCAGGGCTCTGGGTGGTGATAGTTTAAATGCCAATAAAAGGAGATTCTTTATTGCGATGCGCTTAGCCTGCGGAACTCCCTGCCACTGGATGCCGTGGTGGCCAAAAGCTTAGGCGCCTACAAAGGATTGGCTTTGCTAGGGGCAGACATGACTCCCAGTAATCCAGCTGGGCCCTCGGTCACAAACCTCTTGAGCCGGGGTTATAAATCAAGATCTGAACCCTGGGTGGGTTATTCCATATTTGCCCACCTGGGGATGTCCTGCCCCTTCCTCTGAAGCAAGTCTGTAGTGGCCGCTGGTGGAGATGCGATGTCAGGCTAGATGGGCCTGTCTATCACTCCGATCTTGTCAGTTCTTAGGCTCCTGTGATTTTGGGGTGGGGGAGTGGTTCAGTTTTTAGGGGGTCCGTCTCAAACACCTGGTTGTCAGACAGGCAGGCACTCAGTGCTGCCACATAATTAGGAACGCCTTGTTGGCATCCAGAAATCACCGGAACAGAGGAAATTGACTGGAGCAAATGAATGGGCCCATCTAACCTAGTCTCTGACTGTAACCGACATCTGGGGCTTTAGAGGAAGGTTGCTAGAGCAGAGGGAGAGGAGCCAGGACTCTTGGGTCCTATCCCTAGCTCCAGGTGGGGATATGGTCTAGTGGTTAGAGCGCTGGGAGCTAGGGCTCCTGGGTTCTAGCCCTGGGCCTGGGAGGAGAGCGGGTTTAGTGATTACAGTAGAGGAAGGGATCAGGCTGTCAGGATTCTTGCGTTTCACTCCCCTTGTAGCAGGTTTGACATCCCTTCCTGCATTGGTGCTGGCAGTAATTATGATTCCCTCCAGATGTCCCAGTTCTCCATAGATTTGGGAGCAGTGGGCTCATCTAGTCAGGCCCCCTGCGTAATGCAGGCTGGATCTGCCCAACCCCTTTTTGAACCTCCCTGAATTCTTGGCCTCAACTACTTCCTGTGGCAGTGAGTTCCCCAGGCTCATTCCACGTCATGTGGAAAACAGCATTGCCTTTAACGGGTCCCTTGTCCCTCCAGCCAATCTCTCATGCCCCTCCGCCCCCTGCTTTCAACACCCCTCACCCCCATGCAGTTAACCCTTTCTTTTCCTAGCAGGACAGTTCATTCAAACCAAGTGATTTTGGGGGGTGTCCTCAGGGATTGTCCAGGGGAGGTGTCCCTCCCCGGGGTTCCCCAACTTGGCTTGGCCTCAAAGGGGCACGGTTTGCAGTACATCTTTCTGCAGCGCGGGCCCTGGAACGGCGTCCGGCCCCAAACTTTGGACAATCACGGCGCCTGAATTCAGGCGGTGAACTTTAAGCCATTCCCTTGAAAGATCAGGCTACGGGACATGCCAGGAAGGGTGTTTTTAGGATTTGACTTTTTGGGGTCTGCACACTTTCCTCTCCGGATGGGCAGCCCCAGCCTCAAACCTTCCCACCCAACTCAATTTCTGCCCTCCGCCCCCATTCTCAGGATCTTTGGGGGAGGTCAGTTGGGCCCGCCGACTACCATGGCAGCGCTGCCATCTGCCCCATTGACTTCACCGGTGCTATGGAGCAGAGGAGTCACGGCGCAGGGCGCCCCGGCCATGCCCCCTACTGCTGGGGCTGGGTGCAGTGCCCTCGCCCTGGCCCCACGCCGGGACTCCTGGGGGGGGGGGGGTGGGTTTGGACTCTGCCAAAGCAACGCGAAGGGGCTTGAGTGTCAGCCAAGGCAGGGCGTGGGGGGCCAGGGGGAGCAGCTCTGGGGATTTCTGCCCCCCCGACACGGGTGACTGTGGCACCAAGCCATCCCCTGCCCCTCCACTGCGTCGCACCCCGAAATTAACGGAGTGCCCTCTGTACAGCATCAGAGTCATGTGATCTGTGGGGGACCTCCTTTGCCCCCCCCCCACTATGGATTTTCAGGGGAATCAATGTGGGGCAGGGAACCCCCCCCCCATTCCTTCCTCAGGCCCCGTCATCCTCCTCCTCCCAGACCCCCCTCCCTGATTCTCCCCCGCCCCCGCTGAACTCGAATCAAGGGCTAATGTCTCCTTTTCCTCCTCTCCCGCCTCCTTAGGTCCCAGATGTATTTTCATGTTGGGAGGGGCAGTTTGGGGTGGGGGGGGCGGGGTTTTGTTGCTATTGTTGTTTCGAAGCATCTCAATGCAAAACTTTCCCCTGATGGGTGACCCCAGGGATGGGGGGGGAGGACCCCTGGTTCTCTGCTGCCCCCCCACAATCTTGGCTTCCCTTCCCTCTGCCCCCCAACTCGAGTCACGGCTCCCCCCCCCCCACAAATATTCCCAGGGATTTTAGATCTTCCCACTCGGCTCTGACCCAAGACTGACCCTCGAGGGGTGAGGGTGGGGTGCTCCATTTGGGAGACTGCTGTGGGCCTCCCCTGCGTGGCCCTCCTGGGGGGGGGGTCACAGAGTGGGGTGCCCCCTCTCGGTCCCATGCCTCCAAGCATAAGCCATAGTTGACCGGGGGCTGGTTGGGTCCCCAGATGAAGAGCCACCCGGCCAGGATGGGACCCTGCACCCACCCTATGGGGGGATGTGTTAGAGGCCTGGGGGGACCAATTCCCCCACCCGAAACAGTGCTGAGATGTGGCAGCTGGGGCAGCTCCCTTGTCACCCCATGGCACTGGGAATGGGGGGAGCAGCCCCGGGCTTGTACAGGCTGGAGTGAGTGCAAGGACGGCGGGAGTGGGGGGGACAGCAGGAGGTGGGGGGGGGGAATGTGGGAGACAGTGGGAGGTGTTGGGGGATGGTGGAAGGTGCGGGGGGTCAGCGGGAGGTGGGGGGGTGATGGGAAGTGTGTGGGGACTGTGGGTGACGGTGGGAGGTGTTGGGGGATGGCAGAAGGTGTGGAGTGTGGGGGGGTCGACAGGGGGAATGTGGGGGTCGGTGGGAGGGGAGCGGGGGGGGACGGCAGCCGGTGGGGGGCAAGACAGGAGGCAGGAGGGGCTGCACGCGCTGTGAATTAACAGAGCACGCCTGCGTGTGCGGGGTGTGCGGGCGAGGGAGCCGTGCTGGCCCCCGTGCGCCAGGTTGTACCCTGCTGCTGGCATCGGGTGTGCTGGCGCACGCGTGGGGGGGGGCCCGGGGAGGGCCTTCAGGGAGCGTGTACGCGCCGTGAGCTCACGTGGGCAGGCAGCGCGCGTGCGTGCCCGGGTGCCTCGGGGCTGCCTGTTGGGGGGTGCGTGCATGCGAGGTGTGTGTCGGGGGGCGCCAGGCTCTGTGTTGTGTGGCGTGTCCTCGGCCCTACGCCTGAGACCCAGCTCTCCCCACCCCTTGCAGAACCGGGGGGGGGGCCGCACTCCCCCCCACCCCATGCTGAGCTCCCACTCCCCATGGGAGTCCCTGGCATGCAACATGGGCCACCCACATCTTCCCTGGGCCCCCAGCCCAGCCAGCCCCAGGCTGAGCTCTCCTCCGCTGCTGGGCGCCGGTGGAGCCATCCCTGCGCCCCGCGGGGCAGCCGGCCGGGATCCTGTCCCACCGGGCTCTTGGACGGCCTCGCACCCCCTCAGCGTCATCGTTAGCAACTGGCCAGCGGAGCACGGCCCTGGCGGGACGCTCACCCCACCTTTCCCCAGGCGCCCTGGGCTCGTTCTGGAGAGCTTCGCGGGGCTGGCTTGAGCCAGGCCCTCCGTCCCGTGGAAACGTTCTGGAGAACTTCCAGCAGGACGCCGAGGGGCCGATTTTTCAGCCCTGGGCTGAATAGTTTTGCATTATTATTATTATTTTTTTTTTAAATAGGAAAAAGAAAATGGTGTCTTCTATTTTTAGAACCGCGACTGTTTTAACCAGTCCCGTCACCCGCGCTAAGGGTTAAGCCATAGCCACCGACTGGAAAGCCCAGCCTCAGGTTGTGAGGCGCCCTCTCCCTTCCTGACCTGCCTCCGGCCCCATTCCTTGGCCGGCTTGCAGGTCTGCTGGCACCTCCGGCAGAGTTCTGTGCGATCGGACAGGCACGTCAGCCCCCCGGCTCCCACACCGGCCTCGACTTGCAACCACGCGGCTCTCATCGCTCTAGTGTGCGGGAGCTCACCCATCCCGGCGTCCGTGCCCAGCTGGGCATATGGGCAGGGGGGCCTGGGCCCCACGCGCTGGGGAACGGGTTGTTCTCAGCACAGAAACGAGGGGCTCCACTGCTTGGTATTGATCATTCACCCTTTGCCGTTCACAGGCTGTCAGTCACTCTCGGCAGCGCGCTGCGGGCGAGCGTCGTGTCTCAAACAATAGTCGTTTGGTGTTCACGGTTCACTGTCCCTGCTCACTGCTCACTTTTCACTATTAGTCGTTTGCGTTTCACATTTCATGGTCCCTGCTCACTGCTCACTATTAGTCGTTTGGTGTTCACAGTTCACCATCCCTGCTCACTGCTCACTTTTCACTATTAGTCATTTGCGTTTCATGTTTCACTGTCACTGCTCACTTTTCACTATTAGTTGTTTGCTTTTCACATTTCACTGCCCCTGCTCACTGCTCACTTTTCACTATTAGTCGTTTGCTTTTCATGTTTCACCATCCCTGCTCACCTTTCACTATTAGTCATTTGGTGTTCATGCTTCACCGTCACTGCTCACTTTTCACTATTAGTCATTTGCTTTTCACGTTTCACCATCCCTGCTCACTGCTCACCTTTCACTATTAGTCATTTGGTGCTCACGTTTCACCATCCCTGCTCACTGCTCACCTTTCACTATTAGTCATTTGCTATTTAAACTTCACTATCTCCGTTTCCTCTTTGTTGTTCATTGCCCGCTATGCAGTTTGCACTCTCAGCTGTTGCTCACTATTCTTTACTCACTATTTGGCACTTGCGTTTCACTCTTCGATGTACGTTACTGTTCATTGTCCATCTCGCTGTTTGCTGTTCACTTTTCTCCTTTCCCTTGCCACCATTTCTCATTAATCACCCTCATTCCCTGGCCACTATTCTTTGCGTGCAATTCACTCTTCCGCACTCACTATTCACTGCTAATTCACTAGTCCTCATTCACTTGCCGCTCTTGGCTGCGTGGCTGCTACTCGCCCGTTGCCTTTGGGAACGATCCAGGAAGGTAGCGGGTGGCCAATCCCACGCAGCACGAGGTCAACCCGTCGGGAAGCTCCCCCATGGGCCGAACTGTGCATAAAATGTCCAGTGACCAATCAGTGAGGTTCATGTTGCTCAAAACCAGGGGAAATTCAAGCTAAATCCAGGGGATCGGAAGGGGCCTTTGCGGCAGATCGTTCCACCGGCTCCAGTAGTGAAAGGCCCCCGCTAACCAGCTGGGGAGGACGAGGAAACCATTTCCCCTGCCACACGTTGACTCGTTTTCGGGCAGCAGAGGCTGCGATTCCTGCTGAGCCCCCCTGCTTTGTTCCCTGCAAGACAGCACCCCCTGCTGAGCCCCCTCCCCACCCCCTGCCACACAGAGCCCCCTAGCACTGCGCTGGGGCATGGGGCCAGCATTGACTGCCAGGGAAGAGTGCTCCTTAGTGAGCGAAGGGCCCATCTAGGCTGGCACTGTGCCCTCTCTCTGTCCCTCCCCACATCAGACCCATGGGCCCATATAGGCCAGTCTCCCACACCCTGCCAGCCCCCTCTGGATCAGACCAGAGGGCCCACGTAGCCCAGTATCCGGCCCCCTCCCTGCCCCCAGATCAGACCCATGGGCCCAGCATCTGGCCCCACCGCCCCAGCTGATCCCATCTCCCACAGCAGACAGCACCAGCTGCCTCCGAGGTAGGTACAAGTCCAGCTGGGGGGCAGCCTGCCCTTTGGGGGAAGCCCCTTCCTAACCCAAGGCAGCAGGCAGGGGGAGGTGAGTTGATGGGATAGCCCTTCCGGCTCTGATCTCCCCCAGGCCTGTCAAGGGGGTTCACGTGCCTTAAGATCACCGTCCGCGACCACCTACTCCCGGCAGCACTGGGGTGGGAGCCTGTGGGGCCCGAGGGGGAATCGCAGCCCCTGGTGTGTGAACTAACACAATACACACAGAGCAGGACCCATCCCCTCCAGCAGGGGGCGACACACACACACCAGCCAGATCACGGCAATCCATGTCGATGAGAGCCACAAAAACAATGCAGTGACTGGATCGCACAGAACTCGGAAGGCGTCGGAACCAAATCAGGTTAAACAGAGTTTCAAGCAAAAAAACAAACCACAACAACCAAACTAATAATTAATCATAATAAAACTAATTAACTAATGACTCGATCAATCAGGTGACCACGCCAGTGGGTGCGACAAATCTTGACGGACTCTGGGCTCAACCCGTAGGCCAGTGACTCCATATGTATTTAAAGGAGAAATAAAGTTGTTATAAAGTTCCCTGGACTTGCTGTAATTTGGGGTTTTTTGAATAAACAGATGTTTCCTGCTACTGGTCTGGAGTTCTCCCCTCGCTCTCAGCTGTTACTCATGATGGTGTGCAGATGTGGGCCCTCTGGGGTGGGGCACGGGGGCTGGGTACATGGGGACCCCCTCACCTGATGCTGGGACGCAGCCCCACTGGGGTGAGGTGCGGGAGCTGGTTAGAGGGAGATCCCTTGCCCTGGCCTGTGGGGTGGGGCACAGGACTGGTTAATGTGGGAAGGGTGGTTATACGGGGACCCCTTGCTCAGCACAGGGGAGCAGCGATTCTGTGTCCACCTGGCCCGGCAGGATGGAGCCGCCCATCAGGGGACGAGGCCAGGCCCCTTGGTTGTCACCCTAATGCCCAGGAAGCAACCTGAGGGTGTTATAAGGGGCACCACAAAAACCAGGCCTCAGACTTTATTTTTATGGTGAAAGAATGGGGCACAGGCGACCCCCCAGCACCGGCCGGGGGCATCGGGGCCAGCCCCCTGCTGGTCTCCCTGCCACCCAGCACCCCTCAGCACCGCATTGGGGCCTGCCCCACACCCCCTACCCCACAGCTGTGCTTGGGATGTCTCTGCTGACCTGAGCCTTGCCGGGTTTAGCAGGGAATCTCCCTCCCTTCCTGGCACTATAGGGCTCATGACACATACGGCGCCCTGTGGCCCAGCCCGCAGGCTGGCTAAAGTAGGGTGGGGTGATTCCTTTGGGTGACCATAATTCTCTTCCCGCCTGCCCCAATTTCACGAGCTGATTGGCTGAGCCCATATTTGCATATTTTAATATTTATAAGGTGGTAATAAGTGTGGGCGGAGGGTAGTCACTGCCTCCACTCTGATTGGCTACTTGGGCTGCCATTTTCAACATAATAACGGGAAGTCCCGCCCCCTCAGCTATCTCTCTTTTTTAATGGCCCCGCCCCTGTGTGGGAAGTGGATCGCCATGGGTGTCCCACCCTCCCCCTTCCTCGAGCGCTCCTTCGCCCACATTGGCTCCGGCGGCCGTCAATCCGGCATTTCAAATCGCTGCCCCGCCCCTCTCCGCGACCGTTAGGGGTAAACAACCCTCGCTCCTTCTTCTCCCCTCCCTCCTGCCTCTCAACCGCCGCCTTCTCGCGTTCATATTCAAATCCAGCCAATCGGGCAGCTGGCCCCGCCCCTCACCCTTTTCCCCATTGGCTCCCGCCCGTCGCGGACATTTGTTGTCAACGTTCTCCCGGGGAAGGCAGGAGGGAGGGGGCGCAATCCCCCTCCCCGTTCCACCGGGCCTGATTGGGCGGCCGGGATTCGAAAGGGGCGTGGTCGGCCTAGGCCAAAGGCTATAAAGTCCCTTGCTGGGTACTAGCCCAGCTCCAGTGAGGGTGGGAGCGATTGGAAAGGAGCCAGGAGGAGGGGGGAATCCCTGCAAGGGGGGGGGCAGGAGGAGGAGGAGGAGGAGGAAAGGGGGGAGCAGCCCAGATTGGGGGGGCTGGCTAGAGGGAAAGGGGGAAGCCTGGTGGGCCCAGGTGGGGAGGGGGAGGTGTGGGAGGAGATCCTGCCTCTCCCCACCCTGCAGAGCAAAGGGCTGGTCTCTGTAGGGTTGGACCACCCCATTAGGGCTAGGGGGGGTGACCCCCAATTTTACGGGGTGCCCTGCCTGCATAGGGGACCCCTGCTCTCTGCCAACCTCGGCCAGACCCACCACCATGGTGAGTGGCTCTTGCTCCTTTCATCTCTGCCTTCCCCAGGCACCCACCAGGTTATGGGGTAGCAATTTTTCGGAGGGGTTGATCCCTATTTTGTAAGGCGCAGCTGCCTGTGCCCCCTTAAAGGGGTAAAGCTGATAGCGAGGCCTTATGGGGCATGCAGCTTTATTATCGATAATAACAGCAGCAGCTCTGGTTGTGTTTTTAGTAGGGCCTAGCTGCAATCTGGGCTTGGGGTGCATGAGGTGTGGAAATTTGGGGTTGGCGCCCATTAGCCTTTTAAGGTTGAAATATAGGGGCCTAACACTGGGGCCGACTGTGTGCATGGAGTCACTAGCCAAATGCAACAGTTGTGTTTAGCAATAACGCCGGCAACAATTTGTTTAAGGTCTAATAAGGGTAAATTTGGTGCTTCAGGAAGAATAGAACAAACAGGCCTTTAATGGGGCAAAAACCGCCAAGATTGGGGCATCTGGTCCTTTAAAAGCTGTAGCCGGTGCTTATTTAAAAGGAGAGACTTTAATAGGCTCTAAACTTGGGGTGAAAGTTGACTTGGGTTTTTTTTGTGCCTCATTTATTAAATAACTGCTTTTTTTCAAATGGGTTTGACTATTAGAACAGAGGGATATGAAAGGTGGCTGCATGTTTTTTTTATGGGTTATCAGTAAAGGCTGCCTTTAAAAAAGGATATAGGTTTTGTTGGGTCTGACGTTTGCTAGAGGTGGGTCTAATTTTGCTGCCTCCTTTAATATCGATAATACAAAAGCTGCTCCTAAGATGTATAAGGTTTTTTAAATCTGCGGGTAACCTGACAACCACATGTCCTTTCAAAAATGTGTCTCTGTTGGGTGCCGCTATGGGGACAAGAAATGGTGTTCTAATTTGCTTAGATCTGTCTTGCATGCTGTCTGTATGGAGGATCTGAAAGCATGGCAGGTATGTATGTGTGTGTGTGTCTTGACTGTGGGGTGCTGGCTCATCTCTGGAGAGGACTGGACAGCGAGGGGTATGGTTTTCTTACACAGGCCTTGCATGATCCCAGTGACTTGCCCTGATAAATTGTGTGTAATTTTGAGCATAAAATTATAATTATTGTCATGATGCGTGGTTGCGGGGGGAGCTGAGTAACAAAGTTACCAACTCAGCTGGTTGATTTGAGGCATCTATAAACTGGACTTGTTAGTCTTGTGTCTGGGCTAGTGGATTTTGTTGCTGATCTTGCATGGTTTAAGAACACCTGGTAGAAAAGTTTAGGTGACTGGTGTGTGCCATGGGGTCCCACTGTCAGTCCAGTGCAGATAGGAAGGGTCTTACACCTACCTGAGCACCAAGGTGGTTCTTATTTCCTGCTTTTTAGATAACCTGCTATTAATGTTTAGCTGTTCCCCAGGCCATGTTTCACCTCCGGATTTTGTTGCCAGCAAATGCCAGGATTTTTCAAAAGCACTTAGTGATTTGATGGGGGGAGCTGATTTTTTTTTCCTCCCCCCAGGACACTTCCTGAAAACCAACAGAGGTGGTTCAAATTAGGCACTTCCAGATTGCTAGCTGCTGTTGAAAAACCGTGACCTAACTTAACAGGGGTAGGCCTCTGAGGTGGAAACTGGCCCATGGAGAGTTGTTGTGACTAAAACTGTGTAGATGTGGCTACAACTTAATTCCTTCCCCGGGTATAGCCGTGTGGAGCAAATGCGGCATGCTTTCTAAAACATCTTGATGTGCAGCACTGCAGGCCCTCTGTGTAGAGAAGACTGCGCTGTGTGATGGCTCAGCGCAGCCTGATATTCACAGGCTAGCTTAGGGGAAGGTTGGCTGGCATATTTGTTATGTAGCTCACCTCCGGATCATTTAGGTCACCTGCCACAAAACGCGGAGCAAAGGTCTTTAAAGGCTCCCCGATGTTTTCACCAGGGCCTAGCGCCCACGGTGTGTCTGTGGTTTGGACATTTTAACCGCGGATAGAAGCTGGTGGTTCTTGTAGCAGAAATACGTTGCGCCGATCATGGTCTTGGGGGATCTACCTAAGAGCTGCAAGGGGACCAGGAACCTCTCTTTACCGGCCTGGCCTGCCTTGGCCACACACTCCTCCTTTATCCAGGGCCTCCTGGCTTTGTTGCTCCTTTGTATTTACCTTTTAGAGGCTGGATCAAGGAGGCAGCTTCTACCCCTTTGCAAAGCGCAAGTCACTTTGTAATTTGCTGCCTCCTGTCCGGCTACACTCTTGCTGGCATGACCTGGCTGATGGCTTCTTAGTTCCTCTCTTTGGATACAAATCTGATGCCCCAGGCTGATTGTAAGGGGGCAAGGTGTAAAACTGACTTGATTTGAGATTGGGGGCAGGGGAGGTACATGGGGGGTCCCCTTAAGCTGCTATGGGGAGCTGAGCCTGTAGTATCTCTCTGACCCTAATGTGCCAATCCAGGAGTGCCTGCAAGTCATCCCTGTCTGATGGCTGCTGGGTTGTCCTCTCTGGCATGAAATGAGTTAGTGGGTCTCAATCTGTGTCGGACCTAGGGTTGCCACCTCCAAGGTACAAAAAACAGGACATCTGGGATGATCCGGAACCCATAAAACTGGATGGCTAGCTGAGCGCCCTTAAAGATTTCCCAGGGACAGGTGGCATCCCTACTCCAGCCTGGCACTTACACATCCTGTTCCCAGCAGAGGGGCCAAGGAGGGACATGGTAGGGATTTGCTGGATCTGAGGCAGGGTCAGGCCCCTGGACTAGGCGCCCTGGGTGTGTGTGGTCAGCAGAGCCTGCAGCAGCCTGTCTCTCTTCCATGAAGAGGCGTCTGATCTCCTGGGAAAGCGGTTTGGTGGGGCTAAATCTGCCCCTGATCTGGGATTGGATGTGGGGCTGGTTGTAGCTTCCCCTGAAGCTCGTCCCCTAAGGCCAGCTGAGACTGAAATCCAGCTGCCTTGAGTGCTCCTGGCATCTTCAGAGTCCAGGCGTGGCTTTCGAAAACTGAGGAATGCACGTAGCAGGGGCTTCCCCACAAAAATAATATTTAGGGTCCTGTGTCCCTGGCACAATGGGGGGCTTTGTCCTGGTTAGCACCGTTAACTAGAATGGGGGGGAGGGTGTCCATCTCTCTACCTGACCAATCTCTTTGAAGTTCTGCCCCCCACCACCGCCCTTCCCCACTTCGCTCCTACAGGTCTAACGGGGAGGAGAGGTCTTGGTTGCATTATGATCCCCTTGGCTTTAGGATCCCCAGGCCCTGTAAATGGGTCCTGTCCCCACTATCAATTTCACCTTTAGCACCTGTGAAACTGACCAGAGTCTTGCTAATTACAGGGGGCTGAACAGGGAATCCCTGAGCCTGCAGACTCAGGAAGATGCTGCTGCTTGATGATGGATGTGTGGGGTGTGAATGGTTCACAAGCTGAACTTCACTCCCTCGAGAGCCTTTCTGCGGGGTGGGGGGAACAGTTGTGTGGGAATTTTGCTCAGCTGCTTCTGGGGATGAGTACAGGGTTTCAGGTTCCAACTGATCCTCTGGACCAGCCCCTTGATTAGCTACAGTAAAACCAATTTTTGTCCCCTAGCTGTGGCCACTGGTTTGCGGGCAGATCCCAAGACAGGACTAGGGCAGGGGGAAGAGATCAGTGGGTGGCCAAAGCTGATGGGTAGCCTTTCCTTGTAATCTCTGGGCTTCATCTTCAACAGAGCCACACAATTCCTCTTCCCCAATCCCGCGACTTTCTCTTGGTGTGATTGGGGGGATGAGTTAATGGGTGACCTAGAGGGGCCCTAATAAAGCCAGGAGTCCAGCCAAGCTGATTTCAGAGGCTCAAGTCCAAGCTGCGTTTCTTACCACTTAGGGATGCAAGATCTTGGGTCTCAAAACCATCCTGTATCGGGCCGAGAGAACGCTGTGAGAGGAGACCATGGGCCTGGCATGGGTCAGGGTGGGGGGCTCAATAGGGGGCGCTCTCTTCTCGCAGTCAGTGCTGACCCTGATTTCCCAGCGCGGTGCTGGCGGGGTTGTGCTGCAGAAAGCAAGGTGGGGGCATCTCCTCTCGCAGCCGGTGCTGACCCCAGGGCTCCAGTGTACCTGTCCCTGGCACAGTTCTGCTACCCCAGGAGAGCTGTGTGGGGCACCGATGGTCTCCAGACGCCCAGGATGAGCCATGGCCCCGAATGCTTCTGCTTAGCACCCCTGTTCTCTGACTCACCCACACCTATCTTCCCCTGCAGAACTCCAACGTGGAAAACCTGCCACCCCACGTCATCCGATTGGTCTACAAGGAGGTCTCCACCCTGACGTCGGACCCTCCGGAGGGCATCAAGGTCTTCCCCAATGAGGAGGACATCACAGACGTCCAGGTCACCATCGAAGGACCAGGTGAGATGGGGGGGCGTGGCTAGCAGCTACATGGAGGTGTGGCTTTCCTCCCCCCTCAGCTGGGTTTGAGCCCTGAATACAGACTGCAGCCTGTCCTGCCTCTGGGGTGTGATCCCTGCTCTGACCCCAGTGTGGTGCTGGGGGGCGTCAGGCCGGGGGGCGCCCTCTCCCCTCAGTCACCGCTGACTCCAGTGCAGAAAGCAGCACCTCTCAGACTTAGGAGCTGCCTTCCCCAGGTGTGGCTGGCGGACCCCAGCGTCATGCCTGGATCCCAGCTTCAGGGAACTGCGGGTGCAGGAAGTAATTACTCTGCAACGCCAACAGGATGCAGGATTCTAAACTTCCTGTCCTAAACTTGCTGTGTAGGCGTGCCGGGAGAGGGTTCTACCCCCGCCCCGGAGGTGGCTGGGCTGCCTCCCTGAACACACAACAGGGCCTTCCAGGTGCGTGGGGGTCATTCAGGACAGTCGCATCCCTGCCCCCTCCCCTGTGGGTCAGCTGTGAGTTGCTGCCATCTTCCCCCTGCAGCACAGTGCCCCCTAGTCCATGTGGCTGTTCTGGGCTGGGCCCTTCCAAAGGTTGAGTTGGGGGTGGGTATGTACCCAGGGAGGTGTGGGGCTGGATCCCATCTCACCTGCTCTGCTCCCTTGGCAGAGGGAACGCCGTATGCCGGGGGCGTCTTCCGGATGAAGCTCATCCTGGGGAAGGATTTCCCAGCCGCGCCGCCCAAGGGCTACTTCCTCACCAAGATCTTCCACCCCAACGTGGGCGCCAACGGCGAGATCTGCGTCAACGTCCTCAAGAGAGACTGGAAGGCAGAGCTGGGCATTAAGCATGTGCTGCTGGTAAGTTGAAGGCTCCGCATAAGACACAACTCTGGTTCGAAACAGCGGTTCCACTCTCCCTTGTGGGAGGCCGGATCCAGCGAGAAGCTAGGTTCTGTTCCTTGTGCTGCCTTTTGATCTCAGCTGTCGCGTCCCTTGGCTGTGCCTCAGTTTCCCCGCAGCTCTGGGGAGTTCTCTGCAAGCTGTTCAAGTCGGTGCCCCAGCCCAGTACCAGTTTGGGGGGGGCTCATGTGCAGCCAGGATCTCCATATGAGCCATCTGCTCCCCAGAGCAAGGCTGGCCACGGAAATCCTGACTCTCTGAACAGCTGCAGGTTGGATCCCATGTGAGGGGGCAGCTCCTGGGAGGGTGGGTCACCAGGTGTGTGGGGCAGGGGGGATGCTTAGGGCAGGTGTGTGTGATTTTTGGTGTAAGGCTGGGGTTGATCGTCAGATATTTCCACAGGATCCCTGCCAGCTGCGCCAGCTGTGTAAAATCCATGCACATTGCCCCTGGGAATTTCCCACCACCACTGCAGGTGTGGCTGGGGCACTGTGCTGTGGCTGTTCCTGCCCCCCCAGGTCCATGGGGCAGCTTGGGGATGTAGCTGTCTATTCCCTGCCCCTCAGAGCCCCCCCCCCCCAAGGATGGCATGTGACTGGCCATTCCCGAGGTTGCTGTCCAGCTCACATTGGAGCTGGGTGGATGAAGGGGGCCCTGGGGTGGGTGAAGGGGGCCCATGCTGGCGCTGACCTGGGGCAGGCGCGGGGAAGGTCAGTCGGTGGCGCACTGCAGCCCAGGGCGCTGGGACAGGGTTGGTACGTGGGACGCTAAGGCGGGAATGCGGGATGGGCGCTGCAGAGCAGCGGCTCTCGCACCAGTGACGTGGGGAGCATGGAAAGGGCACCTGAGCTACAGTGGGAAGGAAGGAGAGTGCAAACGACCCCATAGCCCCCCAGGCGGCCTGCTGGAAGCTGCCAGTCCCCCTTTGCTATTGGGCTCTGTGACTGCCACGGTCCACCCCAGAGGCGGTCGCATCTCAGTGCCGGGGCGGGAGCAGAGGACAGGACGACAGGTGCTGCGGCAATGGCAGGTTCTCCATCCCAGCACAGCAGGCTTCCCCTGCTGGTCACGCTGCCTGTGGCCTCCAGCGACTTGAGGCCGCTGCCCTGCAGGTGCTAGGCATTTGCTGCCCCGGCTTCCTGAAGGATGGGCCTGAGTCTATCTGCCTTGGGGCTCGGGGGAATGGGAGACCCTGGCGTGGTGGGAGGAGTGGAATGGGGGGCACAGTTCCTGGCATGAGGGAGGGGATGGGGGGGGCGGGGCGGGCAAGGAGGCCAGAGCAGGACCCTACAGATGAAGTAAAGGAGGAGACCTTCTCACTGACCTAAGCAAAGCCGCCTTTATTATCCACTCGGGGGGGCGGGAGCGTGTGTGCGTACAGCACCTAGCACTGTGGCTCCAATCCTGCGCTAGGGGCTCCGAGGCGCCGAGCAGACTAGAGACCCAACTGCACTGGGCTGCCTGCAGGCTTCAGCCCATCGCCGGGCCGGCTGGGCACCTTCCTGCACATTCGGCAGCGGAGTCTCTCTGGCCTGTCATGGCGTTGCGGGCGCATCTCCAGTTTTCACTGTCAGTTCCATTTGGGCGGGGGGGGGCCGAAGAGGGAAGGCCTGGCAGCCTTTCCTAAAGCTGCCCTGAGTGGGTTTGCCTTGGCTCCCTCAAAAGCTGGGGTCACAGCCGGCTCCCCTGGCTGGCATGCTCCGTCCCCAGCTCCCCCACAGAAACCAGGTGTGTAGCTGGTGGCTGGATCCCTTAACTGCAAGCGAAACTGACTAGAAGGGCAGCAGAAAAGTGCTGAGGGTGGGGATTGCGGTGGATGCCGGCTGATTTCGCCTGCCTCGGTTCTGAGGGCGCCTCAGTGGGGCTTGGTTTTCAGGGCACCCTGGATCTGTTGGTGCCTCAAAAGACTAGATCAGCTGGCAGGGGGAGAGCAGCAAAGCGCCGGAAGTTTGCTACGTGTCTGGCCATGGTGTGTAGGGGCCCCCCCCGCTGTGGTGGGTGCAGCTAGGGGGTAACTGCCATGTACCTGCTGAGACAAACTGTGTGGGGGGGGGGACTCCCCCAGGTGTCCTGACCCCCCCAGATGTAGCTGTCTGCAGAAAGGATGGGACTGGAGGGAGCCCGCTGGCACCTTGGCTAGTCACCCCAAATCAAAACCAGACAGACACCTTTTCCCTTGGGAATGGACTTGTGGGGACCCCCCCTCAGCTCGGGTTAACCCAGCCCTTTTCTCTGCTCCCCACAGACAATCAAGTGCTTGCTGATCCACCCCAACCCCGAGTCAGCCCTCAATGAGGAAGCGGGGCGCCTCCTGCTGGAGAACTATGAGGAGTACGCCGCTCGGGCCCGCCTGCTGACGGAGATCCACGCCCAGCCCTCCAGCCTGAGGGGAGCCAGCAAGGACCCTGCCGACCCCTGCTCCTCCGCCGCCGCCCTGGCTGCCGGGGG
Organism: Emydura macquarii macquarii; assembly: GCF_026122565.2. NCBI lineage: Eukaryota > Metazoa > Chordata > Testudines > Chelidae > Emydura > Emydura macquarii. The sequence continues at coordinate 693,509 of NW_027133433.1, forward strand.
CGAAGGCCCCATGGCCAAGAAGCATGCTGGCGACAGGGACAAGAAACAGCTGGCAAAGAAGAAGACGGACAAAAAGCGGGCGCTGCGGCGGCTCTAGGGGTGGGGGGGGGACGTGGGGCCTGGCTCGAATCATGGACTAGTTGGTGTTGGGAGGGAGGGAAGTGGGGGTGGATGGGGAGGGGGGAACCAGGCAGGCTTAGAATAAAACTGTCCCTTTTCCCAGCATTTTGTTAAGACGCTTTGGTATTTTATCCTTTTTTTTTTCAATCTAAGTTATTTAAGTTATAAAAAAAACTCTATTAAAGGACTTTTTTCTAATGAAGGGTTAATTTATTCCCCCTGTCACTGCTGCACCCCGGATCCTTGCCACCTGTGCCCCCACTTCAGAAGCGGGGGCGATTGTAATCCAGATTTTAATCCAGATCTTAATCCAGGCTGGGCCATGTGTGCTCAAGAAGAGGTGGGAATCCAGCCACCAGGGGGCAGAGCTGCCCCACATGTAGGAAGTGGTCTGAATCCTGTTGATACAAGGCAGGATCCTGGCTTCCAGACCCCCTGCTCTAACCACTAGACCGCATTTCCTTTGCAGAGCTGTGGGCAGAGACCCCCTTTCAACCTCCCAGGCTGGGTGACCTTCAGGCCCCTGCCTGTACCTGTTGCATGCAGAAATTATTGCTGGAAGTAGGTGCCGTTGGGGCAAAATCCTGCTCTGTGTATATCACAAGGTGGGGCTGGGGTCCTGCCTCTCCCAACAGCTGGGACATGGACCAGCGGCATTCAGGCACCCAGCATCAAATTCCTTCAGCCAGTTCATGCTCGGGAGGGGCTGGGGTCAGGCTTGTCTACACAGGATACTGGGGCAAATTAATCCAAATTAAATAAAGGTGAGTATTTAAAGTGAATTCATTAAGCCGATGTGTGAATGTGCCTATGCACAGTGGAAATGATCTTAAATGGGGTTTAGTTTAATTCACTTTGGCAAGGAATTAAGACAAACCACATTAAATTTACTTTAAGTCTGAGTAAGTGTCCGTAGGCAGCTGACATGCTGTGTACCTCCTCTACTTGAAAGGTTGGGCTGGAGTAACTTTCCAGCGGGGGCTTTGCTGGTAATCTGCTCTGGGCTGGGTTCTCCGCTCCACAGCCAGGCCCCGCAGCAGTTCCCCCCGCCCCCCCCCTCGGCCTGGTGCAGGGGGGCCATGCGGTTGTTCGCTCCATCAATCCTGTACCCGGCAATGTCACAGGACTTCACGGCTGAATGGAGAATCATAAGGCAGCCCCCAAAACAGAGGGAGAGGAAGCCGGCTGGTCTCAAAGGCGGGGATGGTTCCCCTCACCCCATGGGTGGGGTGAAGGGGGGCTGGTCTTGGCCAGACTCTCACAGAGCCCCTTACATGGGACCAGAAACCCCCCTGGACAGCAACATTTGTGCTCCTCAATCCTGACCCCCTGCTGTAGTGCCAGGGGTCCCCCCACAGCTCTGCCAGTGCCCCTCCCTCCTGCCGAGTAGTTTGCTGCTGCTGGTCTCCCCAGGGGCAGGAAGTGCCCGGCTGCTCCCCTGGGTGCCCAGCAGAGAGTCTGGTCCTCCCACAGATGCCTCTCCCCTCCCCCCCCCCCCATCCCAGCTGCGAGACGCCCGGCTCTCAGGGCCCTGTCTCCCCATTTACTGCCAGCCAGCAGGGGGTGCCAGGGCGGGGCTAGTGGGGCTGTGGCTTGGGAGGGTGGGACCCAGGCAGAGCTGGGGGTAGGTGATGGGGTGGCCCCGGGGCTAGCAGGGGGCAGAGGAAATCAAGGTCAGTTTCACTCCCTTCTTCCTAGCCAGAGGTTCTCTTCCCCCCCGCGCACCCCCAGCCACTGCCCCTGACTCCCGGCGCTGCAGGGGCGGGGGGGTGAGTGAACCAACAGCAGCAGGGCAGGGACCCTGGGAACAGGAAAGGTCCTTTGTAAACAGGGATGGAGCCACAGGCTGGAAGGCCCATGTGTGCCCCCCCCTTCTCCACTCCCCCCCAGGCCTGGGAGAGAGACAGCCAAGGTGTTAACCCCTGCTCTGCCAGAGACAGAGCCCTTCTGGGCAGAGGGCAGGGGGGAAACTGAGCAGCTGCTAATCCCGGACTCCTGGGTTCTGCTGGATCAGGGCTGGGGTCTGCCCCACTGCCCCCTTCCAAGCCCCCTGGCCTGGGGGCAAGCAGAGGGGCACCGCCCCGTTGGGGTTTGGAAGCTGCGTGTGTCCCGTTCTCCCCCCGCAGGCTGCTGCCCCACGGCTCAGTCCTAGGGGGGCAGCCTATAATTCACAATATTCTCTCTTCCCCTTAAAGTTTCCAGGGGACTTTAGCGCTGGGGGGGGGGAAGCTCAGCTGCCTCTGATGCCCAACTCCTGGCTCCATCCCCAGAGTGAGCCCCCCATATCTCCCCCCTCCCCCATACCCTCTCTAGCCTCAGGCACCCTCCTCTAGTGGACTGGGGGGGGGGGGAACTCACCCAGTGCTGGGCCTTGGGGTGGGATGGGAAGGGGGAGGTGATGCAGCACCTGGAAATTTACCTTAGACCTGGCAAACTCGTTTCACACATGGGGGTGGGGGGCAGGGGTGTCTGAATGGGGGGTCAACCAAGAGTCACTTACTGTTCGTGCTGCCCGGGGGCCAGATAGGAGCCGGCACCCCCTAGAGGGGAAAGGCCCCGTGCCCCATTCCCTGCCCCCCTGAGCCAGCCAGTCACCCCATCTAGGGCCAGTGCCCCACAGAGGGGATAGGCCCCGGGGTCTCAGCGCAGCAGCTGGCAGCACAGAGGGGTCCGGACACAAGGTCCCAGCCCCCTGCTGCGCCACACAGCTTAGTATGGGGCCCGGCAGGTGCTGGCAGGGGTAATGGGATGAAGGGGGAGCTGGGGGGACCCGCAGCCTGGAGTTGGGGGGGGGCGTGAATGTCTGGGGAAGGGCGAAGAGGCACAGGGTGCCCCAGCCCCCCCCCCCCCCACAACTGCACCCCCCCCCCCTGCTTACCCACTGCCAGGCAGACACCTTGGGGGGGTGAAATGGCTGGAAAAGGGGAATGTATGGGGCCAGATAGATTGCTGGGGGGATGGAGGGGGGGGGGGAGCTGTGCTGGTGCCACAGAAATGGCTGTATGGGGAGGGCAGGGGTGAGGTGTGTGGGGGAGGGCAAGGGCCATGGGGGGATGGGAGGGCAGGGGGGTTATGTCTGGGGGGGGGGGAGAGCTCCATTCTTGAAGGTGCTGTCCCCCACCCACCCATGCTTCCTCTAACGTCACCCCCCCCCCCCCCCCCCCCCCCCCGGTGCGGGATGCAGATAAGCCGGGGGCGCCGGGCCTGACTTGGGCCTGACGCTGTGAACAATGCGCTGCCCTGGCCAGAGCCCGGCCCAGAGCTGATAAGCCCCGGCTGTTTACAGGCAGGGCACCGAGATGGCAGAGATTGGGCAGGCGGCTCCGCGCTCCCCCCCCCACTCCCCGCCCCCCCCCCCCATAAACACACATGTCACCAGCCTGGCATGTGCCTTGGCCAGCGCCATGGGGCCCCGGTGCGCCAGTACTGCCCTGGGCATTGGGGGGGGGGCTCAATGGGGGCTCCCCATATACCTAACGCCCGCACCCCCACCCCAGAGGTGGCTGCATTTCAGCGCCGGGCCATGGGTCCCTCTATAACCAGCCCCTGCACCCCCATCCCAGAGAGGGCTACAGTGGCTGATCTACCCAGCTCCAGAGTGCTACCCGCATCGGAAGCCTTTATATTTAAACCAGCCCTTAAGCGAGGCCAGAGACATCCCCCCCCCCGGCCCCCCCCCCCACCTGCTTGCTAAACTCTGAGCTGACCCTTTAAATCACGAGGCTGGTGCCACACGCATGCAGCAGCGCCAATCACAAGTAAAGGCAGGATTATTTTTGCACAGCCTGGGGTACTCCCTGCCACATGATTCTCAGCAAGGACAGGAGAGCAGTAACTGGTTGAGTTCTTCCCATGGGAGGGGGCCGGGGGGGGCGTGTCTTGTGCCTTCCCCCGCAGCAGCGGAGGCTGGTTGCTGCTGGAGGTGGGATGCCGTGCTAGATGGGCCCATTGGTGTGGAGTTTGTGTGGCAAGAGTCCAAGGCAGGGCTGGAGGCTGTGATGTTTCTATGCAGGGGAGTCAGGTGAGGGAGTGTTGATGTTAAAGGAGAATTCCCCCATTACCTGCAGTACAGGGGCAATGACACACAACACAAGGCTGGTCCCATGCAGCAGGAGGTGGAATGGCTCAGCTGGGGGACTCCAGGTGGAGGCAGAACCTGGTCTGGATCTCTGTGCCGGCCTGGATCGGACTCTGGGTGGAGGCAGAAGCAGGACTGGACCCCTGTGCTGGCCCGGATTGGACTCTCACACCATCATCTTCTTCTGCAGTTGGTCCGCCGTCAGCAGGGTGAAGCTGCCACTTCTCCAGCCCCTGATCTTGCGGCCCCGGCAGCAGCGGGCCAGACAGCTCCCAGCCAAGCCCAATACGCCGGCGCCCAGCAGTGCCAGACCCAGCACACACAGCACCGAGCCATGGGCGTCCCGGGCATAGGCCAGGGCCGTCACTGCCACCCCGATCAGTGCCGCCACGGTGCTGAAGGGCAGGAGGCAGCGGTGGCAGGCACCCTCCACGCCACCCGTGGTTGTGCTCACCAGATGTGGGTCTGGGAGCCGCTGGATCTGGACCTCTTCCATGGCCATGTTCACCATCACGCGGTCGTAGGGCGCAGGGGGGCCAGACATGGCAGGTGGGTGGGGCGACCTGTCTGGAGCGAGAGAGAGAGAGACGGGGTGTGGGGAGGGAAGACGAGGGTTGGGGTTAAGGGAGCCAAGAGTTACAAACAAATATTCCCGCCCAAAGACCCTACAATAACATTGCCCCCCACCATGAGCTGCCAAAAGGGGGTTTGTGACTTCAAATAAAGACTTGGTTCAGAAGACCCTGCCAAAACATCCTCCCAAGAGCAGCATAACATGGCCGGCTGCATAGCACAAAAGGGAGCCTGTACCTTTAAAATCCAGAATCCGGCCTTAAGACCCTACAATAAATATTACCCTGGTTTTATTTCACTGTGAATTGTCACCTGCCAAGAGAGACGTGGAGCAGGGTGGGCTGGGGTCTACGCCCCCTTTTCTGCTGCTTTAGTCCCATACAAATACGGACAGGCACTAGATCCACTAGGATAGCACAGCTAATAACGCGCAGCATGATGGGGGGTCATGTGTGTCTGGTGCTGCTAGGCCAGGCTCCTGCTCCGCCCCACGGGCCTTGGTGGGGCAGAGAATAGCCACAGCTCAGGGTACCCCAGCCATGCCCCTGCTCTGCCCCCTATGCGGGTGGAGGGGCCGCCAGGAAGATGGCGGGTGACCCAGTGCGTTCGACAAAGCCGGCTCTAGAACCCAGAGGGGAGGCGCGGGGACAAGTGGGGTGGGGGGGCCCTGTCTTGGGGGGCAGGGCTATGAAGCGGGGGACGGGCACATTGCCGAGAGGAGGAGGAGCCCGGCAGGTGTGCGAGGCAACCCAGGTGGGAGCCGCACAGGGGTCAGGCTGCATTCCAGCTGTGGGCGGGGGCGGGGGGACATTCCAGCTGTGCGGGGCAGGCCTGATGTGAGGCAGGTGCGTGTGGTGCAGGCCAGGTGCTGGGCGGGGGCTCCTCAATGGGCTCCGCTCGCCACCACCTCCCTTAGCTGGGTGAACTCTCCAGCATCCTCCCCCCTCCCCCCCCGAACGCCTCTGGTGTGCCCCCAGGGCCCATGGGGCAGGGGGCCCACTACCCATCCCCCGCTTACCTCTCAGCACTGGGGGGCCTCGGCCGTAGCTCTTGCTTTCTTCACTTTTTCTTTCACCCTCTCACTTTTCCTCCCTGCCCCAGCCACTGTCCTCTGGCCCAGCCCAGCCCCTCTGTCTGTCTGTCTGTCTGTCTGTCGCTCGCTGGCCCCGTCCCAGGTTGCGTCTCTCCCTTTTCTGCCAGGCTGAAGTGCTGTAATTTTGTTTCCTCTAGAATATAGCCCTGGCCAAGTCCCCCGGTCCCTCCCCCCCCCCCAATCCCACTCCCGCCCCCCCCCCCCTTGGCAATTGGCGTCTGGACTCGTCAGATGAAATGATAAGGAGCCAATTAGCCAGTTCCTCTGCCGGTCGGTCAGTGCCGCATGGGGACTGGGTCGCACACACGCCCCCCCTTACACACACACACACACACACACACACACACCATGGGAGCAGCACACACACACACACACACACACACACAGAGCGGAGAGCATCATCCCCTCCAGCAGGGGGCACCAGGCACACACACACACACACACATGCACCATACATACACACACAAATTACAAGTACACAGCTTATGCACCTACACACAACTTCCGTACAAACACAACGCCCCCACCATCCGTATACATAACTCCCCCCCACACCTTTTATACACACATACAATTTACCCCTCCACTCAGAATGCCCAGACACCCCTCACAACACAAAGCTCACACACACACACAAACAAACACGGAGCAGGGCACATCCCCTCCAGCAGAGGGCAGTGGGGACACACACACACACACACACACACACACACACACAGAAAGCACTCCCTCACATATACACACTGTGACAGCACACACAACCAAGTCACACACGTCACCAGCCCATACACCGCCACAAATTTATATCCCAAATCCACACACACAAACACATGTGTTAACACACTAGAGAGGGGCATGGCTGGCGTGGGAATGTGGGCTGCTGTTGTGCCTCATGGGAGTTGTGGTTCTGTGTCCCTAGCATCCCTATTCCCACCCATAGGCCCCATTCCCTCAGCTGGACTCCATCTCCCATGATGCACCATGGCTTCCTCATATGGTTCTGCTGCTGCAGTGCTTCATGGGAGTTGTAGTTCTGTGTCACTAATGTCCCCGTTGCCTCCTCCCCCCGCTCCCTCAGCTGGACTCCATCTCCCATGATGCACTGCGGCCTCCATCATGAAGGAGGTGGATTTTCCAGCGCCCGGTGTCTTTAAATCAGCACCGGATGTGGTTCTGGGAGAGCCACTCTAGCTACGCCATGGGGCAGGGTCTGGAGGCAGCAATCACTGGGGCTGGGTTACACCACGACAGGAAATAGCCCATCTGCCCCGGTACCCCAGCTTCAGCAGTGGCCAGCACTGGGGGGCATCACTTTAGGACCCCTGCAGAGGCAGTATGGGGGAGTGGTTAGCGAATGGGATGGGCTGGGAGCCAGGACTCCTGGGTTCTCTCCCCGGCTCCAGGAGCAGAGTGGGGTGTAGGGGTTGGAGGGGTGCTAGGACTCCTGGGTCCTATTTCTAGACGAGGGATCACAAGCCGCAGAGTTTTAGCCCAGCCTCTGCTCATCCCTCAGCGCCGTGGTGCCAGAAAGGTATTTCGCTCACAGCGTAGAGTGGGGGGCCTGGGAGATCCCTGGCTCCTCGGGACGGTTCGAGCCAGGGGCCTGTGGGAGGGAGGGGGAAATCAGAGAGTTGTGGGTCCTCCCAACCCACGTCGACCCCTGATGCAGTTCCCCCCTTCCCCCCCCCCCCGCCCACCACGGTATGGAGCAGGGCCCTTCACCTCCCCATCTCTGACAGATTGGCCGTGACATTAATGCCTCTTTGCTGACAGATCTGAGCCACCAAAGCGGATTGAGCATATGGTACAAGGCACAGGGGGGGTTATAATTAGCAGCAGCCCATTGTAATTAGCCACTGGGGGGTTACAGCATGGTGAGCGCACATGAAACATCTCCAGGAGGGGAATGGGAACTAGTGGTTATAGAGCAGGGGGCCTGGGGGCCAGGACTCCTGAGTTCTCACCCCAGCTCTGGGAGGAGAGTGGGGCCTACTGGTGAGAGCGGGGAGGGGGGCTGGGAGCCAGGAGTAGAATGGGGGGTCCTGGAATTTACAGAAGGGAAAATAGCGTCAAGGGGAGCAGAACTGAAGTGCCCCAATAAAACCGTGACCCAGTAGCAGCCCCACCTTCTGCTCTAACCACTAGGCCCCACTCCTCTTCCAGAGCCGGAGAGAGAACGCTGGAGTCCTGGCTCCCAGGCCACTCTGCTCTAACCACTAGACCTCACTCCCCTCACAGAGCTGGGGCTAGAACCCAGGAGTCCTGGCTCCCAGCCTCCCCCGCGCTAACCTGCTCGATCCCATGACCAGCAAATGGCGATAATTTAATTTGCGGGATTGGCAGAGGTGCTGGAAGCCTTTTATACAACCACCAGCAGCTACCCGCTACCAGGTCTTTAATCGGTGTCAGGGCGGAGCCTAAATTTTAGCCCCGCCCATTGGCAGTGATCCCTGCCCTCTCACCCCCCCACCCCCGTTCCCAGCACGATCTCAGGGTTACAGACCCCGGCTGGTTGCTCTGTCTCCAGGCCCCAGCGTTGTCTCACTCTCTCAGTCCTCCAGCATCTTGTCTCATAATCAGGGAGCCGGGGAGCGACATTCAGGCGACAGGACACCAGGCTAGATGGGCCCATTGCTCTGAGCTGGGGTCTCCGGGCTAGACGCCTGACTTCGAGGGCCTTCACTGCTCTAACCACTAGACCCCACTCCCCACCCACAGCCAGGGACAGAACCCAGGAGTCCTGACTCCCAGCACCCCCAGCTCTAACCACCAGACCCCACTCCCCACCCACAGCCAGGGACAGAACCCAGGAGTCCTGGCTCCCAGCCCCCCTGGCTCTAACCACCAGACCCCGCTCCCCTCCCACAGCCAGGGTCAGAACCCAGGAGGCCTGGCTTTGCTTCCCAACTCAGATTTGCTCCTTTGAAACACCAGAGGGTTTGGGGGACTTTAGATCAAGAGCTGCTGGGTGTGTCTAGACAGACAGACAGACAGCTGGGGCGGCTGGCTGGATGCATAAGGAGGCTGGGAACTGAGAACTGGCTATGGACGGAGGCGAAGCGGGCGAGGCGGCAGTAGCACAAGGTCAGGGGCAGACAATACGCCAAGTGGCTCAGAGCTGCCAATCTCCCTTTAATAGCACTAAAGAGCTTCTGATCTCCTGGCTGAAAATGTGATCAGCGCTACCGAAATAGCCTCTGTGTCTGGGGGGGATCCTCGGTGACAGCCAGCCGCCCCCCTCCCCGGCTCCCCAGGGAGTCTATATAAGGAGCAAGAGGGCTTGGAAGAGAGTAGTCAGAGCTGGTACAAGTGCCAGGGGTCAGAGCGGAGGGTCGGGGCGTTAGGGCAGAGCGGAGGATCGGGGCGCTAGGGTCGGGGTCAGAGCAGAGGGTCGGGGCACCAGAGCCGGGGGGTCAGAGCGGAGGGTCGGGGCGCTAGGGCAGAGCGGAGGATCGGGGCGCTAGGGCCGGGGTCAGAGCGGAGGGTCGGGGTGTTAGGGCAGAGCGGAGGGTCGGGGCGCTAGAGCCGGGGGGTCGGAGCGGGGCGCCATGGGGAACAGTAAAAGCGGGGCTCTGTCCAAAGAGATCCTGGAGGACCTGAAGCTGAACACCAAGTACAGCGAGGAGGAGTTGTGCAAGTGGTACGAGAGCTTCCAGAAGCAGTGCCCGGACGGGCGCATCAGCCGGGCCGAGTTCGAGAAGATCTACGCCAACTTCTTCCCCAACTCCGACCCCAAGGTCTACGCCCGCCACGTCTTCCGCAGCTTCGACACCAACGACGACGGGACGCTGGACTTCCGGGAGTACATCATCGCCCTGCATCTCACCTCCTCCGGCAAGACCAACCTCAAACTGGAGTGGGCCTTCTCCCTCTTCGACGTCGACCGCAACGGCGAGATCAGCAAGAGCGAGGTGCTGGAGATCATCACGGTGAGCCCAGAGGAAGAGGGGAGCCCTGCGAGCTTCCCCCCCAGCAGTGCCCTGAGGTGGCGCTGCGAGCTTCCCCCCCAGCAGTGCCCTGAGGTGGCGCTGCGAGCTTCCCCCCCCAGCAGTGCCCTGAGGTGGCGCTGCGAGCTTCCCCCCCAGCAGTGCCCTGAGGTGGTGCTGTGAGCTTTCCCCCCAGCAGTGTCCTGGGAGGATGCGGGGGAGGTGCTGTGAACTTCCCCACAGCAGTGCCCTGGGCGGGGGGGGGGGGGGGGAGCGCAAGGTCAGTTTTCCCATAGCAATGTCTCGTAGGGATTTCAGCACCCCCGGAGGTGCGCGTCTGTGCTGTGAGGGGATTCCTAGCGGTGTCCGGCGTCTGTCCAACCTGTTTTGAAAAAAACCCTCCAGTGCCGGGGGCTCCACAACCCCCCACGGGCCCCAGCCTGGTGCCCACCGAGCCTCAGAGCTTGGAAGTTCCTCCCCGGATCCCCTCGTGGCAAGTTAAAGCGATTCCCACTTCGTCCTGCCCGCTGGGGGACGGGGCGAGCGGCCCAGCCCCGTCCTCTGGGCAACAACCCTGGCCATTTTTGCAGCCTGTTCTCAGGGCCCCCTTGGCCTTCTTGTCCAAGCTGCCCTGCCCCTCCCCCCCAATTCAAGCACGGCGCCCGAGGCTGGGCTCCCGCCCCGGAGCCATCGCCGCCTGCATCTGACGTCCAACGCTCTGGCGAACAGAAGCCAGAACCATTCTGGCCTGTTTCGCTGCAGCGTTACAGCCGGCCCAGCTAGCTGGGTATCATCCCCCGCCCCTGAGAGGCACCCGAAACATGCCTGCATCCAGCCCAGTGGTGGCGGTGCCGAGGGCAGGCGGCATGGGGATGGGCGGGACCGAGGGCTGCCTGACCCCCAGACAGGTGGCGGGATGACGCCATGGAGCATGACAGTGGATTAGCCCCGATCAGGGTTTGCGTAGTTCGCAAATGGCATTAGCCACCCCTGGTGGGATTGCCGTTCCACCCCCCCCCCCATCGACTTCTCCCCCCTCCCTGCCACGAAATCCTGTTATGCTAATTTGCCGGGACTGAGCCTCTTGGCTGGAAGGAACCTGCCAGTGTGAAGGCCTAAAGCGTGTTAATTTTATCAGGGTGGCCTCAACCGGCCCTCGGAGAGCCGCTGTGCTGGGGTTAAGGCGGATTTCTGGGGACAAGGGCGCTCTTTGCCCCCACTGCAGAAAATAATAGACCTTAAGCTGGATTTGCCGCCACACAGGGGGGGAGGAGGAGGAGGAGATGGACTCGAGGGGGAGGTGGTGGCTTTGGCATGCGAGAGGTCGCTAAAAACAACCTGGGAAATACCCAGAGGGAGCCAAAAACTCGGTGACGGTGGCGTTCAAGGCACACTGAGGGGTCTGGGACGCGAGGGCCGGAGCATGGCTGGACTGAGGGTGGCACGGGGCTGAGTAAAAGATTCAGTCCCCTCCCAGAGCTTGGGAGAGAACCCAGGAGTCCTGGCTCCCAGCCCCCCTGTTCTAACCCACTGAACCCCACTCCCTTCCCGCAACCAGGGTTAGAGCCTGGATTGCAAGCTATGGATCGCATGCCCCCTGGTGGCCAAAACCTCCCCTTGCTGCTGAGTCCTCCTCAGCCCGGGTTAGGGACTGGGGAACTACCTGCTACTGGATTTCAGAGGGGCTAAAAGATAAGTATGTGGGGTTTTTTTAAATAAAAGGATGGTTCTGGGGTGCGGACGGACCCAGCTGGGTTCAAACAGACCCGGTAGGGATCTAACTGTCACCGCTCCTGCGGAAACAGGAAACCAGCCGCTGAAAATCTGCCACCTTTGACCCCAAACCAATTTCCCCCCAAACTCGACAAACTGTTGTTTGAGTCAACTCATCCCAAAGTGTCCGTTCCCCCTCCCCTGCTGTGGGTTTGGGATCTGGCTGGTTTTTGGAGGGGGGGGGAGGGGGGTTACGTGTTTGAGTTTCAAGTGGTCACCTTCAAAACCAAAAGACCGCTTCCAAGTGAAAAAGACTTTTTCAGCCTTTTTCTCTTCCCTCCCCCGCACCGCAAGATTTGTGGAATCTGGGCTCTAAAAAATGCATTTTTTCGATAGGGGAGAACAGTGGACAAAATGTGACCCATCCATCGCGACCTCTGAGCCCTTCGTAGCTGGATGGATTTTGATCACCCGGTCTAAATCACCCATTTTAATCAACTTTCCTATCTGTATTTCAGTTCTTTTCTACAGCCAGTTGCATCCTCCCTGGCTGACAGAACCATTAAAACCTGCTGATTTACAAATAACAAACGCCTTTACACTAGATTTGGGACCTCATTTCCCTTCCTAGCAGGATGCACTAGAGCGCTGCACGTTTATTTAAGCAACTACAGAGCTTAATATTTTCAGATCCTTATTCACTGGACCTATTTGGTGCTGCTGAAAACTGTGACTCGCCTCTTGCTGGTTTCCTATCGTTGTGCCCGATTTATAAAACTGGACCTCAAAAGTTTCCCCCGAATTCTTGCTTTGCCTGGGAAAACAGCACCCGTGACAGAGGCTCCTGGATTCAGCACACGTAAATGATCTACGAGAGGCTAATAAGTTTAGGCCGTAGCGGATTTTGTATTAAATTTGTATTAAATTTTGTATTAAATTTGGATTTCATTTGGAACAGGCTGAGTTTTAAAAAGGAAATCTCATCATTGAACTAAATAATCCCCAAAATAATCTGATGTCGCTTTTTTCCTAAAATCAATTTTTTCAATATATTTTTTTTTTCCAAATAAAACCCCAAAATCGTTGATTTTTATCCCTATGGCTTCATAGTGGCGATTTCAGCTGATCGCTCCAGCAGCTCAGTTCCTGCCATCGACGCTCCAGGTTAACCAGCCACCCACCGGCAAAGTCTCATGTATTCAGCTAATGCCTCACTTAGCCTCTCCCATGATCACCATCCCCCCAGCTGGGCCCTGTGATCCCCTGTAAATTGGGGATTAGTCCTTAAGTGCAGTGGGCCTGAACCTAGAGTGGGATCAAGGCAAAGAGTCACCTGCATGTCAGCAGGTGCAGAAATAAAATACCAGCTGGGAAAACGCAATGAGATGCGACCACCTCTGGGGTGGGGCACAGCAATATGTGCAATCTTGTCTCTCCACCCACAGGCGATATTCAAGATGATCCCCCCTGAGGAGCAGAAGACACTCGCCGAGGATGAGAACAGCCCCCAGAAACGAACCGACAAGCTCTGGGCCTATTTCAAAAAGGGAGATAACGGTAAGGGGCTCCGCCAGGCCCCTCTAGCCCACGGCCCAGCCCCACCTTGGCCAGCTCAGAGCTGCGCTGCTGGGACGTTGCTGTGCCCCCATGTTGGCATTAGAGGGTGACACATGCCCACCCCCTGGAGCCCCTTCAATCTACAAAACCCAGCCCTAGAGGGGAAAGGCCCCATGCCCCAGCCCTGAGCCAGCGCCCCCTAGAGGGCAAAGGGCCTATATTTCCATTTATTAATCCATCTCCCATATCCCTTCATTCCTTCCCCCCGCCCCTTTTGTCCCCCCTCCCGCAGATAAAATCGCCGAGGGGGAGTTCATCTCCGGGGTGATGAAGAACGAAGCGATCATGAAGCTGATCCAATACGAACCCAAGAAATAGGAAAGCCGGGGCACCGGGCCAGGAACCGCGGGAAGGGAAAGGCTGAGCGGGAGACAGCGTGGGACAAACGGGAGCGGCTCCCCCGTCCTGGGTGTGCGTGTGTGTGAGAGAGAAAGTGAACGAATGACCGAACGAGAGGATGAGAGAAGAGACGTGTGTGCAAGGCGGCGCCTGACCCCTCTCCAGCTGTACATTGCCATATAACACCCCCCTCCCCTGCTCCTGGTAGCTGCATCCTTCCTCCTCCTCCAGTGCTACCATCCGCCGTGTCGGGCACTTCCAACCAGGCTGTCGGGGGGAGCCGAACGGGGGAGGATTGTCACAGAGACCCCCCCGTGCACCACGAGACCCAGCAGTATATATATATATATATAAAGGAGAAGGCAGAGCAGCAGTGAACAGAAAAAGGGAAATCAGAGGAGAGAAATAGCTGTTCGAAGAGGATAATGTAAATAGAGAGACCAGAAACACCAGAGAGTCACCGAGATCGGGACCAAGTCGTGCCGGGCGCTGCCCAGACAGAGCCACTGAGATTGGGGCTCCGGCCGGCCGGGTGCTGCCCAGACGGTCACCAAAATTGGGGCCCCGTCAGGCCGGGGGCTGCCCAGACACACCAGGAGAGCCAGGAGTTGAGTCCAGGCATCTTGCCTCCTCATCCAACATCCCAGCCGCTGCCCCCAGCACTGGCTCCTCAACGGCGCACACCAATGACCATTGTCTAGGGCCGGGAAAAGCTCTCTGCATTTCTCCATTTGCTCCTTCTCTACCCCCCGCCCCTCCTCCCCGGTCTGATTTGTCCCCTCTCTCCATGGGTCCCCCCCCCCCCCCAACGAAGCCTGCTTGGAAAATACCCACCCCTCATCCCTCCAGATTCATGTGGTGTCCCTGCAGTTTGTGCATCTGTCTCGTTTCCTCCCCCGCCCCAGAGCGAGCGGGACTGCCGTCCCCGCGGTCAGGAATTGACGGGCTGGGGCCAGCGATGGGGGGCGGAAGGGGGAGATGAGGGTATTTGTCTTAAATTTCTGTACCGGTGTCTGTTTTTCAATAAAGAGCCTTGCGTGTAAACCACTCACAGCCCCCCCACGTGGAGCCTCTGAGGGGGGAGCAGACGGGGGATTTCCGGGGCTGGCGGGGGGAATCAAACTGGCCCCCTCCAGGACTGCAGGCACCACCCTCTGCACTACACGGCCTGTCCACTAGGGGCAAAGCTGAGCGCCCCATGAGCTGGAGTCCCACCCTGAGCGGCGCAGTACCACCTGGCGCCACTAGAGGGGGCGAAGAGCGCAGCAGACACTGTACAGACTGGGAACAAGTGAAGTAACTTTCCCACCGGCAGTGGAGGGTAGGAGGGAGCCAAACCGGGGGCCACTCCAACCCCCCCCCCCCGGCTCCCACCACTAGACCCCACTCCCCTCCCACACCCAGCGAGAGAACCCAGGAGTCCTGGCTCCCAGCCCTGCTCTAACCCCGGGCAGACGTATCCCCCCTGCCCCGGCTGTTCCCTACTGCACTGACAGGCATTACAGGGATAATCTGTTTGTCCCGAAGCCATTGGCAGGACAGGGGGATGTTAGGGATAACGTCCCCCCCCCCCCGTCTCCAATCCCGTTACAGGGGATCAGCGCTGAGCCCGGCTCCGAAAGCACGGTGTAAATATGGCCTAAGCAGCCGGGCCCAGCACCAAGGGGACAGATGGGAGCAGCGGTGCCAGCCAGAGCCCAGCTCTGCTGGTGCCCCTCACTCCCGACCCACAGCCGCCTGCTAGCCCAGCCCTGGGCTCCCCCCACCCACTCTCCTGCGGATGAAATTGGCCCGACTCGGCCTCTGCTGCCTGGCTACCATGAGGCAGCTTCTTGGGCCAAATCTGGGTCCCTGCAGCCACCTCATGACCCTCCCCCAGATGCTGGCTGTGGGTCGCTGCCGTCCACCAGCAGACACTCTGCCCCTGCCATTGTCAAGAGAACTGACAGGGAAACTGGGCCCCACTTCCTGCAGTGGGGTGCAGCAAGGGCCGATTCACATGTGGCCAAGGCATGGGAACCTCCACCCAGCCAACCCCCCCCATCTATAGACCAAGATGCAGAGCAGGATCTGGGACGTAACTCGGGCTGCTGGGCCCCACAAACTCCTGGGCTCCACTGGGAAGTAGGGGCTGGGAGCCAGGACTCCTGGGTTCTCTCCCCGGCTGTGGAAGGGGAGTGGGGTCTAGTGGGTGTGAGCAGGGGGGGCTGGGAGCCAGGACTCCTGGGTTCTCTCCTTGCTCAAGATCACATAGTGGCAGAACCACTGCCCATTTCCCTGCCTCAGTTTCCCCACCTAAGAGATGGGGCCAATCCTGAGGGCCCTATATCTGAAGAACACTGGACACACCGCCACGTGGGCATCCCCTCCAGAGACGCCACCCAGCCATACGGCAGGCACAGGTTGCTGCACAGCTGCCCCTTTCTGCCCCTCCCACCCCCCAAACGGAGGTTGTGACACGCTGCAGGCTGGTTTGAACCCTTTATTGGGGTGTGCTAGCCATTCAGGCAGTCTTGGTAGCCCGGGCTCTCTTCTTCTTCACCACCACCGGCTTCTGGCTCCGCAGGATGGCGCTGGCGCGGCGCAGAGCAGCCTGCAGGGGGGGGAGGATTGTGAGGCCAATACACAGCAGGGACAGGCCCTGTAGAGCTGGGAGGGGCTGAGCCTGGCTTCTCTGCCCCCTGCCCCCACAGCAGGGGTGGACAGAGTAGGGCTGGTGAGCCAAGCACCAACCTGCACCCCACATCCAGAGATCATCCCCTGGAACTAAATGGGCGGGAGGGCATGGACCAGGCATGGTGAGTCGAGTGCCTATCACCACCACAAATCCAGGGGAGATCCTTCCTCCGGCACTGAGTGCGTGGCGAGTTCTGAGCAGGCATGGCGAGCAGAGGGCTGATCACAAGCCCCCCCACCCCAGAGGGATGCTCTGATTAGCAGCCAACCAGTCCCCTCTGCTGGAGCATGGAGAGAGCATGGAGCATGGATGGTCTCCAAATCTCCAGTTAGGTGTGGTGAGCCGAGTGCAGATCACAGCACCCTCGCAGCCGCCCGGATTAAATCCAGATCTAATTTCAAACATTAAATCCAAATCTGTTTCAAGTTCCTTTAAAACCAAGGTGTGCGCCCAACCCCCCCAAATATAGCCCCCTTCCAAGAGCCAGCTGGGCCCCTTTCTGCCCCTCAGGAGAGGAGCTCTGGCCAATAGGGCCCCCCGCGCTGGGCTCACACCCACAGGACAGCCCCGTCTGGGAAGCAGGGCCCCAGCCCCTGGGCAGTGGAACCCAGGCACTCACCATGCGCAGATCTTTGCGGTAGTTGTTCTTGCGGATGATGTGCCGCAGGCTGCTGAGCGTGGCCCGGGCGTTCTTGTTGATGGTCGTCTTCTCATAGGAGGTGGCTGGCTTGCGTTGACCTGGGGGAAGGAGCCACGGATCAGAGCCACGGTACAGGACAGAGGCCAGGAAAGGCCGTGGGGAAGCAGCACAGGAAAGGGGCTAGTCTAGTTAGCGGGATGGGGCTTTTCCCCTCTGCGGGGCGCCGGCTCCAATCCAACCCCAGGGCAGGACCAGCTGGGCTCAGGGGGGCAGGGAATGAGGTACGGGGCCTTCTGCCTCTCGGGGGGGCCCAAGCAGTGAACTGGGGAGGTGGGTCTCAATCCAGATCTGCCTTCCCCACCAGACATCCCTATTTCACAGTGTGCGCGGCGGGGGGGAGGAAAACCGTCTGGCTCCCAGAATCCCTTGCTGTCGGGGAAGGAAACCAGCCTGCATCCTCCTCCTCCTCCTCACACCCACCTGCCCGTTTCTTCAGCACCACCACGATGCCTTTGCCGTCGGCGGCGGGCTCCACCCCGACCGTCTTGCGATGGATCAGGCCATTGTAGCGGAAGGAGTTCCTGGCCTTCAGGTTATTCGGCTCCTTCAACGAGAGAATGCCCGGGTCAGCTGCTCTGGGTGCCCGGCCGGGTCTGCCCCCGCTCAGGGAGCCCCCGGGTGCCTTACGCTGTAGGGGGCGGGGGGTCGGGAGCCCGGACTCCTGGGTCCCCGCGGGGGAGGGGGTCGGGAGCCCGGACTCCTGGGCCCCCGCGGGGGAGGGGGAGGGGGTCGGGGGGACTCCTGGGTCCCCGCGGGGAGGGGGAGGGGGTCGGGAGCCCGGACTCCTGGGTCCCCGCGGGGGAGGGGGTCGGGGGGGGGGAGGGGGATCGGGAGCCCGGACCCTGGGTCCCCGCGGGGAGGGGGATCGGGAGCCCGGACCCCTGGGTCCCCGCGGGGGAGGGGGATCGGGAGCCCGGACCCCTGGGTCCCCGCGGGGGAGGGGGATCGGGAGCCCGGACCCCTGGGTCCCCGCGGGGGAGGGGGATCGGGAGCCCGGACCCCTGGGTCCCCGCGGGGGAGGGGGATCGGGAGCCCGGACCCCTGGGTCCCCGCGGGGAGGGGGATCGGGAGCCCGGACCCCTGGGTCCCCGCGGGGGAGGGGGATCGGGAGCCCGGACCCCTGGGTCCCCGCGGGGGAGGGGGAGGGGGGGGGAGGCCGGGGGTCCCCGCGGGGGAGGGGGAGGGGGGCGGGAGGCCGGACCCCTGGGTCCCCGCGGGGAGGGGGAGGGGGGCGGGAGGCCGGACCCCTGGGTCCCCGCGGGGGAGGGGGAGGGGGGCGGGAGGCCGGACCCCTGGGTCCCCGCGGGGGAGGGGGAGGGGGGGCGGGAGGCCGGACCCCTGGGTCCCCGCGGGGGAGGGGGAGGGGGGGCGGGAGGCCGGACTCCTGGGTCCCCGCGGGGGAGGGGGGGGTCACTCACGGTGCTGTAGGTTTGCTTGTTTCTCTTGATGAGGAAGCTGGAGCTGTTGCGGACGATCATCCACTGCAGATGGGCCGACATCGCCTGCGGGGACAGGAGCCGTGAACGGACCGGACCGGACCGGACCGGACCGGACCGCCCGGGGCCCTGGGGGGGTGGGGCGGGAAGGGGGCGCCCGGCGGGAGGGGGCTCGGGGAGGTTCGGGGGTCCCGCCACCCCCCACCCACGTGGGGCCGGGCCCGGAGCTCCGGGCGCTACCTGCTCTCGCGGCTCCTGCCGGAAACGGAAAGGGAGGGGCGAGGCGGCCGGCGCAGCGACTGAACATCCGGTCCGCGCGCCCCGCTCGGCCATCTCCGGAACCGCTCGGGAATCTCCGGCACCTCCCTCGGGCGCCTTCGGCTCCGCTCGGGCCACGTTCGGCGGCGCTCGGGCCCCGTTCGGCTCCGCTCGGGCGCGTTCGGCAGCGCTCGGGCCTCGTTCGGCTCCGCTCGGGCCTCGTTCGGGCACATTCGGCGGCTGCGCTCGGCTCTTTCCGGCGCCAGGCTCCTTCCCACCCCCCGCACCGTGCACAGAGGGGGTAAAATAAATCTTTCCTCGCCCCCAACCCGGGCTCCCTCCGCTGACCTCTGCAGCCCAGGGGCCATGCAACTGCCCGCGGCTGTTTTTTGCCCCTCCCCCAACTCCTTTTGGGGTGACCCCCCCCAAACAAACAAAGCGGCTGGGGAAAGAACCCTCGAGAATCTGCAGCGCCGAGCTCAGCTGAAAGATCCACAACGACTCAAAATTCACAGGCACCAAAATAAAAAAAATAATAAAATCATTTAAATATGAGTAAATTAAACATTTAAATTGCCCCCAGCAGCTCCTCCCCCACCCATTTTTCAGATCAGCTGCTGTGGGGGATGGGAGGGGGGGAGAGATCCCTCTGTTCTAGTTTCATGTATTATTTTTATTATCATATATTAGGTGTATTACGGTAATGCTGGGAGCTAGGTGCTGTACGCTGTTCATTAGGTGTATTATGGTAACACCCCAGTACCCCAGTCATGGCCCACATCAGGACCCCATTGCTCGAGTCTAGGCACTGTACATTATTTTTAGGTGTATTACGATAACACCTAGGAACCCCAGTCATGGCCCAGTACAGTACCCCATGGTGCTAGGTGCTGTACGTTATTTATTATGTGTCTTACGGTAGTGCTGGGAGCCTCAGTCACAGCACCCATGCTGCTAGGCGCTGTGTATTATTTATCAGGTATATTACAGTAGCACCATGCGACATTTTTCACATCCCTGTGACTTCTTTCTTGATGATTTGGGAGAACCTGCAAGTCCCCGTGGGGTGGGGAGTGTGAGGGGCCCTGGCAGAGCTGGGGGGAGGGGGCGAGGAACCCAGGGCTGGCTAGCAGGGGGCTGCTGGTCGGAAGCGAGGAGCAGGGCACATTGAACGGCAGGGGCTGGTAATTACAAGCCCAGAGGAAGAGGGCATTGATCGGGGCTGGAGCCTGGCGCACAGGGCCAGGGATCAATGGACGCCGGGGCTGGCTCTGGTGCTCAGTCGGGTCAGGGCGCCGGGCGGGATGGGGCTGTGGGCGGCACTGGTGCTGCTGGCCCTGCTGGGGGGCAAGGGGCGCCCCTTCGAGCTTCAGGAGGCCATCCGGGAGCTGCAGAGCGAGAACAGCCAACTGCAGGGCAGGGTGCAGAACCTAAGCCAGGCCCTGGGCGAGCTGCGGCTGCTCATCTGGAACCGCTCGCGGGGTGAGACGGGGATGGGGGGGCAGGCCCCAGGGAGCAGAGCCCCCCTTTTCAGGGTCCTGAGCCTCCCTTCTGGGACCCCCACCTGGGCCCCCTCTCCAGACATCCCCAGGCCAGAGCCCCACCCTGGGTATCCTAGGGTCCAGAACACTCCTGTAACAGAGCCCCCCTCTTGGGACCCCCCAAAAGCAGATCTCCCCTCCCAGGTCTTCCTCTTCCCCCAGAGCATCCCACCATTGAGAGCAGCTCCCCCAGACCAGAAACTCCCTTTTCTGAGACAAGACCCCCCAAACCACTGACCCCCCACCTCAGAACCCAGAGATCTCCTGGGATCAGACCCGCCCCCAGCCACAGTCCATTTCACCCCAAGACTGGGGCCCCCTGAGACCAGAAGTTCCCCCTTTCCTTCCTCTCTTCCGCTCACACTCCCCTCCATCTGAATACCAGCTCAGGGGACCCCAAACCAGGAGTGGCGGGGGGGGGGGGAAGGTTCCATCACCATTACTCATCCTGTCCTTAACTTCTTTGCTGGGGCGGGGGGGCTGTCAGTGCCTGGGAGAAGCCTGTTTGGGAATTAGGATGAGGCTGCCCCAAACTCATCACACATATGGGGGCACCAGGGAATGCCAGGACAAACCAGGACTCAGGTGGGAGACCAATTGGACTCTTAGCTCAAGATGGGGGGGATCTAGTGGTTGGAGCTGGGGGAGCCTCCCCTGATCCCCCCTCTGTGTTCCCCCCCCCCCACAGATGCAGGAGCCGCGCCCGAGCACCTTCTCCACGACCACCTGCCCTGCCGGCCGGACCTGCACCCTGGCCGCAGCGCCGCCCCTCACCTCCATGCCCCCTCCCTGGGACTGCTGGCGGCTGGACTGATCCTGGGGGCGCTGGTCATGCATGGTGCCCTCCTACTGCCGGCTGTGGACTGAAACACCGGACGCCCTCGGTGGAAGAGCTCCCACGGGTGCGTGGGGCAATGGGGTGAAATTGCAGTCACTGCCCTCCCTGCCTTTTCCACCAGGCAGCCCAGCGCTTGGGCCCAGGCAGGGGGGGACGCACCGATCCCAAGACTCCAGGCTGTTGGTCCAGTCTTGCACCTGGCCTTTTTGGTTCCTGCCCTCGAAGGGAGACTCCGAACCCCCCGTCCTTTGGGGGGGGGACTCGCCCGGCACCGAGACCCCAGACTGGACCGACTCCTGCTCCGTTAGGTGGCTGAAGAACAAGGATGACAAGGGGGGGCGCCCAACAGTGGATGGGGGGGCAGAGCTGCGGCTAATTCGGGGTGCAGGGGGTGGAATCTGTAACGACAACAAGGCTGGGGTGGGGGGTCTGTGCCTGCTGAGAAATACCCCCTCCCCCCAAGCAACCCTACAAAAATAAACAGCCTGGGGCAACGTGGGTGTGGCTGGGTTCATGTTTTGTGGTTCCGGATTCCCTGCTCCCCCTGCCCCCGCTACGTTTCTGCCCCCCCTCGCCCCAGCCCCACATCCACCTCCCCTGCAGTCTCCATCTGCCCCTCTTGGACCAACGTCTGCCTCTGTTGCTGTATCCACCCCACAGCCCCATAGCTGTCTTCCACTGCCCCACACCCAGCCCTATATCTGTCCCCTCACACCCCTCAGCTGCCCCCCAGCCTGAGACACTCCCTGCTGCCCCCTGCGGGAAGCGCTGGGAAGGAGAAGAAAACAGCTGGTGGGTGGGGGGAGGGGAATGGGGTCTAGTGATTACAGCGGGGGGGGGGGCTGGCACAGCTGGGGGAGGGGGCAAGGCTGGGCTAGCAGGGGGCTGTGGGTCAGGAGCAAGGGGCACCAGCAGAGCTAGGGGGAGCCCAGGGCTGGCATAGCAGGGGGTTGTGGGGGGGGGGGGGGGCACCAGCAGAGCTGTAGCTGGGACCCCACTGGCCGGGGGGGGGACCCTCTATAAACAGCCGCTGTGTCCCAGCCCCGCCTCCTGTCCCCTTCAGTCAGTTGATTAGCAGCTGCGGCTAATTGTGTCATGAAACGGCAGGGGCTGAGGCGGCCTCGGGTGACGTCCGGGATGCAGCGAATGTGGGTCGTTCAATGGGCTTTTTCCATCGGGTCGGCCCCCGCCCCACCCGAACCCCCGGAGGCGGCTGGGTCTGAGCAGGGCCCAGCGAAGAGCAAACGTGTAACTGCTAACAAGAGCGACAGCAACAAATGATGCTAATGGGGGGCCCGAACCCAGGAGCCTCCCGCAGCTGGGCGAGAACCCAGGAGTCCTGGCTCCCGGCCCCCCCCTGAGCTAACCACTAGACCCCACTCCCCTCCGAGAGCTGAGAAGAGAACCCAGGAGTCCTGGCTCCCTGCCCCCCCCTGTGCTAACCACTAGACCCCACTCCCCTCCCAGAGCTGAGAAGAGAACCCAGGAGTCCTGGCTCCCAGCCCCGCCCCGCGCTAACCACTAGACCCCACTCCCCTCCGAGAGCTGAGAAGAGAACCCAGGAGTCCTGGCTCCCAGCCTCCCCGCCCCCCTTCCTGTCCCAGGGGTCGGACTCGCTTCTCTAATTGCTTCGCTGTGTTTAAATCTCCCCTGTCCTCACGGGCTGTCGGGAGAACGGTCTGGCCCTGTAACATGTTGATCTTAATGAAAGGAACACGCAAAACCGCTCTTTAATGCCAGCTGAGCCGTAATCCCGCCCGGATTTCAGCCCGCAGCTCCGGGGGGGTGGGGGTGTCCCTGCACTAATGCTGACCTCCACCGCCCCGCCTGGGCAGGGAAAGGGAGAGCCTGGATCGGAGCCGGTGCCCCCTAGCGGGGAAAGGCCCCCCTGCCCCACTCCCTGCCCTCCTTCCCCACCCAGCCCAGCTGCGAGTTTCCCATATACCCTCCATCCCTGCCCCGGTCCGCTCTTCTCATCCCCACCCCTGTCCCTGGGACATCACGGGGGAGGGGCTTTGGGTCTTGGCCCCTCCCTCCAGTGACTCGCCTCCCCCCTTAGCAGGGGCCTGGGATCCTGCTCCCAAACGCAGGGGAGCCGGTCGGTCCCGTTCCACGTATGGGGGAGCAGTGGGGCCTGATATGGACCCGAGACAGGTTGATGAACCGCAACCCAGGCAGCGCTGCCAGCAGGGGGCAGTGGGGAGTGTGTGCACAGCGACATACCAGCAGGGGGCAGCAGGGAGGGCAGGCACAGATACACACATACCACCAGGGACTGGGTGCGCACAGAGACACAGACACCGCAGGGGGCGGCAGTGAGTGTGTGCACGGATACAGACACCAGCAGGAGGGGAGTGTGTGCAAAAGCACATGCACCGGCAGGGGGGCAGAGGTGTGTGCACAGATATGCACACCCCAGCAGGGGGTAGCAGTGAGTGTGTGCACAGATACACACACCCCAGCAGGGGGTAGTGGTGAGTGTGTGCACAGATACACACACACACCAGCAGGGGAACGTGTGCACAGATACACACACACACCAGCAAGGGGCAGTGGTGAGTGTGTGCACAGATACACACACACACCAGCAGGGGGAAGTGTGCACAGATACACACACCCCAGCAGGGGGTAGCGGTGAGTGTGTGCACAGATACACACACACACCAGCAGGGGAACGTGTGCGCAGATACACACACACACCAGCAGGAGGTAGCGGTGAGTGTGTGCACAGATACACACACACACAGATGCACACCCTCATCTGTCCCCATACACCCCCTCTATCTAGCTATCTCCCCCCACACCCAGCCACCCCCTGCACTCCTCTCCCGCTCTGTGCCCCCCGCTAACCCCTCCAGCTGTGCCGGACCGAGGGGATCAGCTGAGAATCACACCCCCCCGCCCGCCCGCCTCTCCTCCGCTGTTGATTAGATGCTAATCCACAACCCTCGGCACCAGGGTGCCTCTGCGCTAATGAAGAGCTTTCAATCAGCCGCGCGATGCCCCCGTTTGTTTCAGGCCGGGAGGGGGGGCAGCTCCAACGCTGGAGGTGGCAGAGATCTGTCCCCCCAGCATTTATCTGCCTCCGGGGGCCGCCCAGCTACCAGCCCAGCAGGCATCGAGGGTCGTAGCCAAACACCAGGCGCAGGGGTCATTTGGAGGCTCTCGGGACCCATCTAAACTCCCCAGAGAACTCAAGGGGTGTTTGAGTCCAGGGCAGACCCCCCCCCCCGAATCCAACCGCCCCTTCGCTGAGCCGGCAGCTGTCGCAGCCAACGCTCCTTGGATAGGAGACACTGGATTTTACGAAGCCAGCCAGACTCCAGGCTGAGTCCTTTGGCTCTCAATCCCGGCTGATCCGGGTCCAGTGAGAGGCTGTTGCAATCCACGGAGCAATTCATCTCCGCTCCCGTTTCCTTTGCATCCCGGTCCCCAAGCTCCCGAACCTAATTCATCGGATTGAAGAGGCGGTGCCGCTTTCATTCGGTGAGGCATCGCGAAACCTGAAGACCCCAGCACGTCCCGATCCCTGGGGCTCGTCAGCCGGATTTAAGACTTTATGCCTTTGAAGGGTGTGTCCCGGGGCGGAGGGAAAGGCAGCGCTCAAAGGGCCTTCCACACAGCTTCTTCTGAGTCGGGATCCCTGAGATAGTCACCGGACTGAAGACGCAACTGGGGGCTTTTGTTCTTTTGAATGAATTAAGTCTTTGTGGCCCAAACAAAGAACAATCGTGGGCCCCAAACTTTGCTCCCTTTGCACCCCAAGCCGGGATCTTAACAACTGATATTCACCAGGTGTAAGGCCAGGTTGGTTTTATTCTTTCAGTGCAGCACAGATCCAAAGATTCCCAACCCGCTTCTGGTGCGTCCCGGTCCCCGATCTCAGCAACGGATGCTCACGGGGTTTAAGGCTCCCTTGGAAGATTATTCTTTGGGTTTGTCTGAGTAACTCAGCACGATTTTCGACTCTGAATCAGTGCCGGTCAAAAGACAGCACCAAGGTGACTCTGACCCCTGTCCTGAACTGAGCAGCCAATCTTTTGGCCGGTAAAGCGGCGGTGGGCTGGGCGGGGAGGAAAGTTGGATGCTAGATAATTCTCCGCAGGGAAGACAGAGGCGCAGCGCTAGATTAGGGAGCTGCGGAGAGCAAAGATTTGATTCCTGCCTCCAAGACGGGCTGGAAGATAAAAGTGGATTAAACTATAAATCTTCAGACCGCGGCGCGTTGTCCTTCTCCATCCAATTCGGGGAGGGAGGGAAAGGGACATATGGGAGCCGAAATTTCCTTTCTTCACGCTGTCTAGGGTCCAAGAAACTTTCTTTTCCGGAGAGACTGAATCTTTTGGCGAGGCAGCGAGTGGGAAGGCGACAGCGGAAGAGAGGAAAAGCAGAGGGGAGACCACGTTAGGAAGGGAGCCGGTCTGTGGCGACAGAGGTCCGGCCCGGGAGGCAGGCGGTGGTCGGCGAGCCGAGACGATGATCAAGCTAAGCCGAAAGATGCGCTCGCTGTTGGCGTTGGCCCTGAACTCGCTGGCTCTTTGCTTCTCGGTATCAGCCTTCGCCACCAGCTACTGGTGCGAGGGGACGCACAAGGTGGTCAAGCCGCCCTGCCTGTCGGCCATCAGGAAGGGGAACTGCGTGCCCGTCGGGGCCAATGAGACGGAGGCCGGCAACACCACCCTGGACCCCAACGTGGTGCAGTACATCTGGGAGACGGGCGAGGACAAGTACACCTTCCGCTACTTCCACACCGGCTTCTGGCTCTCCTGCGAAGAGCACCACGGAGGTATGAACAGCCCCCACGCCCCACCCCAGAGGGGTCGCATCCCAGCGTCCGGCGAGGGGTCCCCGTATAACTAGCCCCCACACCACACCCCAGAGGTGGCTGCATCTCAGCGCTGGGTGAGGGGTCCCTGTCCAACCAACCCCCGCGCCCCACCCCAAAGAGGGCCATATCTCAGCGCACCGCCGAGGTAAACTATGGGGTGGGGGGCTGGACTGCGCAGTGATGCATCCGTCGGTTGCCCCTCAGTCCCGCGAATCTCACACTGTCCTTTTCTCTCCCCCCCTCTTCCCAGATGAGATCTGCCGCAGTTTCATAGAGCTGCCCCCTGAGTCCGAGAAAGGTGAGCGGCCGGACAGAGGGACACATCCAGGGAGGGACTTTCCCTTCCTTCCAGCCAACCCCCTCCGCGCTGGGACCCCCCCGCCATGCCCTGGAGACCCCCTTCCCATCTGGGGCAGAGGGGGGCTGGGGGCCTGTGCTGGGACGTGGGGGATGCAGCTCATGCCCTGGGGGGGGGGGAGGACAGGGAGAGGGTGCGGGATGGGGGGCCCCGTGCTGACCGTGGGGTGCCCCCCCAGGGGTGCTGTGGCTGTCGATGGCGTCGGAGTTCCTCTACATCGTCCTGCTGAGCGTCGGCTTCCTCCTGATGTGTCTGGACGCCACCTGCTACGCCAGCTTCATCGGGGGCCTGAAGATCAACGCCTTCGCCGCGGTGGTCACCGTGTTGTCGGGTACCGAGTCCCCTCCCCCACTGCCCCCCCAGCATCTCCCCTCCCCCCCAAGGCCTTCGCCGCGGTGATCACCGTGCTGTTGGTACTGAGCCCCTCCCCAACCCTCACCCCCCAACGCCATGGCTGCGTTCATCCCTGTACTGTCGGGTGCCACCCCTCGCAAAACGCCACGGCCCCCGCCCGATATCACCCCCCATTAACCCCTCCAATGCCATTGCCCTCCCCAGTGCCCCTCCCCCCATCCCCTGCGCTAACGGGGCTCTCTGTCCCCAGGCCTCCTGGGCATGGTGGCCCATATGATGTACATGACCGTCTTCCAGGTAGCCGTCAACCTGGGGCCCAAGGACTGGAGACCCCAGACCTGGTTCTATGGCTGGTCCTTCGGGTGAGTACCCCAGGGACATGGGCCTCTCCCCTCTAGGGCGCGCCAGCTCCCCTCTGGCCCCGGGGCAGGGACTGTCTGGCTCAGGGGGTGAGGAAGGGGATGTGTGACCTGTCCATGCCTAGGGTAGCCCACCTGAAAACGCTACGGTCAGGGCAGGCTGCAAGAGGAGAGCAGATTCTCCCAATCTGGCGGCTAACACGGCGGTGAGGATTCACTGACCGGTCGGTCGCAAACCGCGCTCCTGATCCCCCCACACCGGTTATTCAGAAGCTGAAAGGAGAAATTACACAGCCCCCCGTTTACTGCATTTCAGTCTCTGGCCCCCAATAGCAACCAGGGCCAGTAAAGAGAGAAGTTATTTAAACTCTCTTTCCTTGCCCAAAATGTTCTCCTGATCCCCAAACCACTGGCTGGCAACATCACCAGATCCAGACGAGTCTGGATCTTACCCAAAATCCTGGGCTGCCAGCCAATCCCTTAGTAACGAAGATTAAAGGTCTATTATACAAGGAAAGAAACAAACAAGAGGAGAGACGTTAAATGGTCAGAACAACCAGATACACACAAATGACTTCACAGTCCATCCGTATATACCAGGTTTGCGGCAGAACCGTGGAGTGTGCAGGCTTGTACCGTCCCCCTGGGGCACATCCAGTACCTGGCTGGGTCTCAGGCCTTTGTCTCACAGCTTCAGGTGGAAAAGAGTTGATCCGGAGGTAGGGAGGAAGCAGGAATGGAGACAAGCTGGAGATGGGGCCGCTGCATTTCTGCTCCGCCGTGTGGCTTTTCACACACAATCTCTCAGCACACGGGCAGAGAAGAGCACAGTGAGTCCCCCTGACCACAGGCCTGTCCCAATATGTCCTGCTGACTCAGAGGCGCAGCCCCGGAGTGGCTTCTCTCCCTGGGCTCCCTAGATGTTGGCCCCTGATGAGGAATCGATGCTGACACTAACGTGCCTGTGGGGTGTATAACCCACTAGCAGAGCTCAAAGGGCGTGGATACAGACGGATCCCGCAGCTCCGTGACTGCCCATTCCAAGAGGATGCACGCTCACGAACAAGATTATCACGCTTCGCCAATTATAACCTTTCCAAGGGCCCCTGACACGGCCCAGCTTGTAAGGACCATTGCCATTTTGTCTTATTGGTATTAAATAATATTATAAACGGTCACCCCTAAGCCAGACAGCGTCACATAGGGCATGGGGCCTTTCCCCTCCAGGGGACACCGGCTCCCATCTGCCCCCAGGGTGCCAGGGTTGAAACTTGTACCTACTTTGCCCTGCTGCTATCCCTGTCTGGGGGTGCACAGAGGAATCGATCGTGGCCGTTTTAGTTTATAAATGCCCCAGAGATGTTAGCGAGGCGGGTGCGTGGAGGGGGAGGGGCAGGCATGGAGGGCTGGGGGATGGGTGGCCTGACTGATGGATAGATAGATGTGGGACGGGTGTGTAAGGATGGGTGGGAAATACGTGGGTGGATGAGGGAAATGGATGGGTAGATGAATAGGCGGCTGGCTGGGGAAGTGAATGGCTAGATAGTTGGTGGATGGGAAGATAGCTGAGGGAGGGATGGATGGAGCTGGGTGTGTGGAAGATATATCAGTGGGTGGCTGGGTGGGTGAGTAGCTAGCTAACTGAGTGGGTAAATTGGTGGGTGGATGGGTGGGTAGGTAGACAGGTAACTGGGTGGGTGGGTAGACAGGTAACTGGATGGGTGGGTGGATGGGTGGGTAGACAGGTAACTGGATGGGTAGGTAACTGGGTGGGTGCGTGGGTGGATGGATGGGTGGGTAACTGGGTGGGCGGGAAGGCAGCTCATTGGTGGGTGGGAGTGATGTGGAGCTGGGCAGCAGGTGTCTGGTAGCTGGGGGCAGGAAGAGGGCTGTGGGTGGGTAGGAGAGGACTCCGAGTGCAGGGACGGGGATTTGAGGCCTGGGGGTGGTTCTGGCCTGCGGGAATCACTCCCGGGCCCCTGTGCTCACGCAGGTTTCTCCCCCCGCCCCGCAGCATGGCCTGGCTCTCCTTCACGCTCTGCATGTCGGCCGCGGTGCTGACCCTCAACACCTACACCAAGACCATCCTGGAGTTCCAGTACCGCCGGCGGATCTACGAGCAGCAGAGCCAGCGGGGCCCGCGCCCGCCCAGCCTGGCGCCCGACCTCGAGCGCTTCCTGTGGGACAAGTACATCTTCAGCGTCAGCGACTCGCTGGACTTCTCCCCCGGCTGCTCCCGCCCCGCTGCCGGGGGGCACAAGGGCTGCAGGGGCAGCTACGCCGGCCTGGCCGGGGGGCGCTGCGGGAACGCCGGCGACCCGGACGATGGCGAGCCCTGCTAGGGGACGGGTGCCGGGCAAAGGGGGGGGGAAACAACTGACTGTGGCCCCTCTTATCTCTACAGTCCTACTCTCCCCACACAATCCAACCTCCCTCCCTTCCCCATTCATCGCCCCCTTCCCCATCCCCCCACAACCCCCTTTCCCAATCTATCCCTTTTCCCCCCACAATCCCCCTCCCCCAACTCACGTCCCCTTCCCCTTTCCACAATCCCCTTCCTCCAATCCATCCGTTTCCCCCATCTCATCCATCCTCCCTCAATCTCCCGCCCCTTCTCCGCACTGCCTGGGCCCAGAGACCCCCCAGTGGGGATGGCCGGGCGGTGTAGGCCCAGGGCAGCCCTCAGGCCCCACAGCAGGAAACGAGCGGCCGAGACTCACGGTGGGGGTCACAGCTGGAGGGGGAACATGTCCTCTGTTGATTCTGGACACTTAGTGATCCGTGTGGATACCAGCGAGACACGGGACGCCCGATTTGCAGATCAATAAGGTTTAATGTGCAAGGTTTTCTATAAATACACGAGTTAGATACAAAGCCTGAAATTAATGACACCATCTCGTACTCACGAAGCCTGGAGAGCTAAGCAGTCGCTCAGCAGGTTGTAGACAGGAACGGCTTTCTTCAGGGGCCCCGCCAGGGAGTCAGTGGATCCCCTGATCCAACCGGCAGCACCTCCCACGGAGTCGGGTATTGATGGAGCGCCCCCCTTTATCTAAGTGGTGACTTCTTATAGACTTCCATAAACAACCTTCACCTAATTATCTCGCTCATTATCATATATGCTAATCACCTCCATTGGGTTTCCACCCTTAACGACATTCCATTCTCACCAATAATAATTGGGGTCCTCAAAACATCTGGTGATAGGAGGCGGAGGGAAAATATGCCCCTTGGCAATAAAAGAGGGTACCCCCAGACCTTCAAGGATAACTTCTTGTTCCCATCACTGTTATCTACGTGCAGCTGCAAGCCATACAGTATCTGTATTTTGTCTTCTTATGCGCCCTGCTATGCAGAAGCTGGGACATCTATACGGTTATTCAGTCTCTGCCAACGGGAAGGTGTCATGCTACAGGGGTCAGAACAGCCGAGAAAGCCACAGAAATCATGCAGGGCCTGTAGGAGAATGGTCAAGCAACTCAAATTGTACCGGGCCTCGACCAGTCCCCGGAAGGCAGAACTGGGGAGCAAGGCATCTCCGGGCCGCCCATCATAGAGGGAGGCTGACAGCAAAGGGGGCAGAGGGGGCATCATGGGGGGGTGACAGCAAGGGAGAGAAACGTCACCCAGCAAACGTTCTGCTGAAACGTCCGGGCCGGGGTCACTGTGACATCGAGTGGCCGTGGGGGGCGGGGGAGCAGGCACAGCTGTGCCGGTGCCCCCCAACCCACGGCTCCGCCGACGTCCCTCACTCCCAACCCGCAGGCCCCTGCTCGCCCAGCCATGGTGGCCCTCAGTCGCCAAAGACCCGCGGCTCTGCCGATGCCCACGGCAGGGATATGATTGCTGCCTGGTTGCAACGCCGCGGCTCCCATCTGGAGAGATCAAAGGCAGCGACACTGTGTGATTAAAGACATTAAGAAGTAATCAGAGTCCGCCTGCTTCTTTCTGGCGAGAGCAGAGGGGAGGTGGGGGGAAGCGGGCTCCAGGCCAGGAGGCGGGAGCTACAACCCAGAGTCACGGCCCCAACCCCACAGAGGGCCAGGGGATCTGCCACCCCAAAAACCCAGGGGATGACTCTGGATTGACTTTGAGGGAGCCGAGATCAAAATCTGCCCCCACCAGGGGTGATTCCAGCCCCTCATTCTAACCACCAGACCCTTCAGTCTGCTCCCACAGCCAGGGAGAGAACCCAGGAGTCCTGGCTCCCAGCATCCCCCCTGCTCTAACCACTAGACACCACTCCCCTCCCAGAGTTAAGGAGAGGACCCAGGAGTCCTGGCTCCCAGTACTCCCCGCTCTAACCACGACACCCTCCGCCCCTCCCGGAGGCATGACGGAGAAGAGAACCCAGGCGTCCGGGCTGGGGCAGAGGGCGGGGGGGAGGTCAGGGAGGAGGAGTGAGGGGTGGGGCCAGCAGAAGCCGCTTCCTCATTCAAAAGTCCCCTCGGCCAATGGGGGCGACCGAGTCTGCAGCCCCCTGCCCGCGATTCGGGCTGGAAACTGGGAAGAAGCGAAACCGAGCGGCTGGTTGGACGATCCGGCGTGGCGGAGTCCCCTGGGCTAGGGGCCGGAGGCTGCGGGGATGGACCCCGAGAGGCCGGCCTGCGCGCCTCCGCCATGCACCCTGCACCCATCCAACGAGCCAGGTAGGGGCCGGATTCTGATCTCAGCCCCCCTGGGGTCGATCCGGAGTCACCCCTGACTGCAATGGGGGCAGGGCTGGTTTCTGATCTCAGCTCCCCCTCCGGGGTCGATCCGGAGTCACCCCTGACTGCAGGGAGGTTACACAGGTACAGTTTATGGTTAATTGCGCACTCCCTGGTCTGTTTTTAAAGGCCACTCACTGGAAAGAACTTCTTAGACTTTGGAGTCTGAATGTGGATCCCAGAGTGGGCGGGGGGGGGGGTCAATCCTCCTGTGTATTCTGGAGGGGACAGAGGGGGGGCTCCTCCCAGAGCCAGGAGAGAACCCAGGAGTCCTGGCTCCCAGCCTCCCCCCCCCCCTCTAACCTCCCCCGCTCTAACCACTAGACCCCACTCCCCTCCCAGAGCCAGGAGAGAACCCAGGAGTCCTGTACTCCGCTAGGATTAGGATAAGCTTTTTGCCTTATGAGGGTGGGTTGCGGGGTCCTGTGCTGGAGCTGCAGCCCCACCCGGGCTCACGGGGTTTCTTCTCACGTCACCTGCAGGCTTCATGTCACTTCCCTTCTTCCCCCCATGTGACTCCACAACGTCCTGGGACCTCTGCGCCCCTGTCCCAGCTGCCGAGAGCCTGGGCACATGGGAGAACAGCTCGCTGTGGGATGGAGGGTCTCTGCTTATCACCGGTTCTTCCCAGGGGCACCTGGAGACACCAGAGGAAGGTAAGGAGGGACTGAACCCTGGACCTTCAACCCCCAAGAACATAAATCTCTGCCTCTGGAGCTAAAGGAGGAGGTCTGGTAGCTGCTAGCAGTAGCAGGTTGTTATCCGAGCATCAGAGGGGCATGTGATGCATTTGGCCAAGGCAGTTAGGTGAAAAATACCATCCACAGCAACTACTCAGCTCAATCAGTTTCAAGCCTTAACACAGACTCATTAGGACAATACGTTACTCCTTTTATTGAGCATAAAATGTAAGGCCGATGGAGCAGCATAGCGTGATGGTGAATTATCCTGCCTCGCAGCGCAGGTGCTGTGCTTAGATTTATGCTGGTCCGATCCGGTGCAAGTCTTACATTGCTTTACCCCTGCCTTTCGTTAAACACGCTGTTTTGATACCACGGTACGTGGCAGGCGCAGATCACTGAAGCGGTTGCATCTACAGACATTTTATTTGATATCTGTGTGCAGACACGCTAGCTTAAAATTCTCTTAATGGATACATTTTTTATAGAATCCTAGAAGATTAAGGTCAGACGGGACCTCAGGAGGTCATCTAGTCCAACCCCCTGCTCAAAGCAGGAGTTAGGTAGTTGGCTAAAATGTTGCTTGGTACCTTTTTATTTCTTTCTTTTTGCTCTTACTACTCTTCATAAGCCACTGGGTTTTCACTGCGTTCATGTATTTTACTGTTTCTTACAACCATTTCTCCTAGCCTCTCTTCTTTGTTTGGGGGCGTTGGACGTACTGGCAGTAATTCACCCTCCCGCATCTGTCTTACTAGGGAGGTCTAGGGCTGGCTACTGAATCACTCATTTGGCTTTTGCCCTATTATCTCCACTGGCGAGGACGACAGAAACGGACGACCTGGTTTCTTGTATTTGTTTGTCAACAAGGCATTCAGTGAAAGCAGAGACATTCCCTTTTACGTTTTCTGTTAAATAGATAATAGTTACGTCTAATGTTATTTAATGCGCATTTATTTAACACAGTTTGTTACACAGACATTAACATCTCTTTTCTCTTTCTTTTTCTCCCCTCTTCTTTTTGTTTTCTCTCGTTTTTTCCCCCCCTCTTTTTTTCCCTTCTTTCTCTTACCTTCCCTCTTTTCTCTTCCTAGCCAGCTTTATCTCCCTGCAATCACCACTGGACCCCACCAGGTTTCCTTTGGCCCAGCCCTGGGACGGCCTCTCGCCTGATACCCCCACTGACGCAGCCCCTGATTTTGTTCACCCGCCAGTGACTGCTGCCCGCCTGGATCCCGGTGCGCCGTGGCTGACATCAGGGATGAATCCAGGGGGTGCCCGGGGTGGGGGTCGCTGCTGTTGCCCGTCCTGGGGAATTGTGGGTAGCTGGGATCCTGGTGTCGTGCGTCGCTGCGTCTCGGCACCGGGGGGAAGGCCAAGGGCTGGATTGGACACGGAGGCTGAGCTCCCGCTGCCCCGTCCGAGGGTGGCAGATGGTGCCCCGTTGCATGCTGGGAAAACGTGGCCAAAGTCCACACACTGTCTCTCTGGGTGGTGCTCCATCGGGGTTCCCAGCCATGGGTTTGGGGTCCCGGGGACTGGAGGGGCTCCCCCTTCCCGCCGCTCAGCCCCGCCGTCTCTCTCCCTGCGTGCAGACGTGGATGAGGTCTTGGCTCATGTCTCTCACATCCTGAGCTGCCATCCCAAGGGCATGAGGGTGAAGTGGTTGGTGAGGGCCCTGATGAAGGAGCGCGGAGTGGACCTGTGGGCGTTCAGCCGGGGCGACGGGTTCCGGGGAGTCGTGTCCTTCCTCCGGGAGGTGCCGGGCATCCAGCTCTGGAACCCAGAGAGGGGAGAGAAGTGCCGCGTCCTCAGCTGTACCTTTAAGAAGGGTGAGGGGGGAGATGGTGTCCTGCAGGGCTGCCTCAGCCCCACCCCGCCCCCCCTTCCTGAGTGGGGAGAGCCCCTGGCCAATGGCACGCTGGCCTCTCTGCGCCCAGCTGCGTTTGCCCCAGTGCATGCTGGGAGGACCTGGCCAGTGTCCCCCGTACACCCACCTGTCTCTGCCCCCGTGCATGCTGGGAAAATCTGGCCAAAGGCCTCTGTGCACCCAGCTGTTTCTACCCCGTGCATGCTGGGAAGACCTGGCCCATGGCCTGTCTGCATCCTACTGCCCAGTATCTCTCATGGTGTCTCTGTCTTGCCAGATGTTGCGGACCCCCTGCCGCTACTCTGCAGCACCCTGGGCTCCTTCCCTGACGGCCTGCGTGTCTTCAGTCTGTGGAAGGTCATGTGGCAGAGGCACGGGGTGAACCTGGAGGCGTACAGCCAGCAGCGGGGATATGTGGGCACCCTGGACTATCTGACCAGCCTGCCTGAGGTCAGGCTGCAGGGGCTGGAGAGAGGGGACAAGTGTCTCGTCCAGCTTCAAACAGGTGAGGGGAGAGGGATGGGGTCCGTGCTTCAAGGATGAACTGGTCTTGGTTAGCATGAGGGCAGGTTATCCCACCGCTAACACCAGGGAGGTGTCCTGCACCTTCCTCTGAGGCCCGCTAGAGTATATACAGCCTTGGGCTTCCTCTGACGCTTTCCGGGGTTAACTGAGGGATCTGGGGTGAATCACTATCACCTGTAGGCAGCATGAGGGATTCTTGTCCATGCCCACGGGGAGACGTTCTCCCAAAGCTACCGGCTGCAGGCAAAACTAGTACTTCGCCCCAGGCTCTGTGAGCCCTGCTCTTTCCCACTCTGAGCTAGCAATTTACACACCCCACTGTGTCACACACCAGTGCCCTTGTCTTCTGGACAACCACATCCACTGCCTGTGGAAGCAGTGAACTCTCAGTCCATTGTTTCTCCCCCCCTCAGTTCAATATTCTTGTACCGACACAGCTGTGCCGCTGTAAGAGCGCTTGTGTAGCTGCGTTATGCCGACCGGAGACATAATGAAACCAGCTCAACGAGCGGCGGTAGCTTTGTTGGCAGGAGAGCATCTCCCACCGTCCTAGCACCGTGCATGCAAGCGCTTATGCCGGCAAAACTTCTGTCTCTGGGGTGTGTGTATTTTTTTTTCACACCCCTGCGTGATCAAAGTTTTGCCGACATGCGTGCCAGTGCAGACACTGCAAATAAAGTTACAGGGAAAATTAAAACCTAACACGCCATCTTCAGCTTCTAGTTTCTTAACAAGTTCCTTCCCTGCCTGCTAAGGTGTTTGTCACCCAAAGGTCAGTCCGCACAAGACTGGGCCGGCTCAGGGAGCTGGGGTTTCATGAGACTCTGCCAGCACGAGTATCTCCTCCGTAATGGATACCATCTTGTGCCCATTTCTTCTTCTCTTGTAGGATATCTACTCTTGAAACTCTACAGTTCTCACACCCCTGAGTGACCTAGTTAATTTTCTGGTGTAGGCCAGGCCCTACAGTCCCAGGTTTTGGTCTGTTTTCATAACCAGGGTGTTTCATTATGTTCAGCTCAGCCCCGAAACTCCCTTATTCAGGGTCTTTTCCTCTTTTGTCTTAGTCATGCTCAGGCATGAATCTGCCCCTGTCAACACAGCAGGGCTGGGTCAAAAGATACTGATTGTTCTCGCTCTTGATTGACTTAGCTGAGACCCGCCCTGCCTCAGCTGACATGCTTCACCTCCAACAGTGTGGGAAGGAATTTAATATCTTACATTCTATGTATCTCTTTCCCCTACAAACCCCCTGAAATAACCCCGACGACCGGCCCGTTCTTAGCTTTCGCAGCCCCACGCTCCCTTCGGTGCCATATCGGGAGGATGCCCAGACACAGGTGTGATCTACCTGCCTGGGCAGGTCTGTGTCACGCTCCCCAGGCCAGCGGGAGTGCGTCTCCCATAGTGCACCGCACCCCTGCCACAGCGCACCGTCGCCTGGGAGTCACCAAGACCGGAGACCGTGGTGGATCGTGGGAGGTGCGGTCTGATCAGGGAGTCTCAGCTAAAAGGGATGGGGGGGGGGTGACCTTTCTGGATGGAAATATTTTGTTTTTTAATGAAAACTTGAAATGTTCTGTGGAAAATTTGGACAGAATGACTTTTTTTCGGTTGTTTTCTTGTGGACAAAAGGGACTGTTTACGAAAATGACTTATTTTTGTTGTTTGATTGGCAAAATTACTCTTTTTACCCTCCATTTTTCTTTTTTCTCCTCTTTTCTTTCTTCCTTCTGTTTCTTTTTTTTTCTTCATTCCTTTATTGCTCTTTCTTTTTCTTCCTTTCTCTTACATCCCCCGTCTTCTCTTCCTAGCTGCATCTATCCCCACACTGCCACCTTTGGATCCCGCTGGGTTTCCTTCACCCCAGTTCTGCACCGGTCCCACCCCTGACGGCCCCCCTGACGCAGCTCCCAATCCCACTCAGCCCCCCGTGGCTGCTGCCTGCCTGGATCCCACAGACCTATGGCTGACATCAAAGACAAATCCAGGTGAGCCCCTGGGAGAGATGGCTGCTGTCTGCCCTGGGGCATTCTGCATCATTAGGATCCTGCATGTCATGAGTTGCTGGTTCTCAGTCTGGTTGCCTATGCCTTCCATGCCCTCTCTAGGGAGGCAGGCAGTGCACCAGCACATGCAGGGAAAACTTGTCCAATGGCTTGTCAGTATCCTACTGGCCAACCATCTCTGCCCCAGTGCATGCCGGGAAAACCTGTCTGTGCACCCAGCTGTTTCCACCCCAGTGCATGCTGGGAAGACCTGGCCCATGGCCTGTCTGCACCCTACTGCCCAGTATCTCTCATGGTGTCTCTGTCTTGCCAGACGTTGCAGACCCCCTGCCGCTACTCTGCAGCACCCTGGGCTCCTTCCCCGACGGCCTGCGTGTCGTCAGTCTGCGGAAGGCCATGTGGCAGAGGCACGGGGTGAACCTGGAGGCGTACAGCCAGCAGCGGGGATATGTGGGCACCCTGGACTATCTGACCAGCCTGCCTGAGGTCAGGCTGCAGGGGCTGGAGAGAGGGGACAAGTGTCTCATCCAGCTTCAGACAGGTGAGGGGAGAGGGACGGGGTCCGTGCTTCAGGGCTGAACTTGGTCTTTGGGCTCCCCGGCCATGAGATTTCATCTCCCACAATGCACCATGCCACTGCCATGATGCACTGGTGTCCCCTGCCCCCCCCCCGCTCGCCAAGAGCAGAGACCGTGGTGCATTGTGGGAGACGTGGTCCTACCAGGGAGCCTGGGCTATAGGGGAGAACCCAAGGCAGGAGGCATCTGAACTGCAACTCCCATGAGGCATCACAGTGACTTTTGTGAACTGAAATAACTTCGTTTTTCCCTGAAAACCTCGACATTGTCTGTGGATAAAAGTGAGACCTTTCCCCTCACGGGTTTTGACACCAGCCGTTTTTCTCTCTGATGTTTGACCGAAACCTCTGTTTTCTCTCTCATCTTGACAAAAGCGACATTTTCCCTCCTATTTTCCCACAGAATCGATCTTGTTTTCCATGATTATCAACAAAAGCAAGGGGTTCCCCTCACTTTCCTTCAACAAAAGCGGCTCCTGTTTTCGCCTCCCATTTTTGGAGGAAAGTGACTTTCTTTCCTCCCGTTTCTTTGCCAAAAGCCGTTTTTCCCCCCCTGTATTTTTTGAGAAAAGTCACTCCTGTCTCACGTTGCCTTGACGCAAGTGACTCCTTTTTCCCCTCACGTTTTTAGACCAAAGCTGCTTTTTTCTCTCTCAGATTTGCCAGAGGCCCCCTTTTCTCTGGGCTCTTGACCAGAATGCCGATTTTCCCCTTAAGCTTTTTGACAGAAGCCGCTCCTTTCTTCCTCCGCCTTCTTCACAACGGCGCCTTTTGGTTCCCCCAAGCCCGGTCTACGCTGAAAATGTCGGTCAACGGAGCCGCGGCGCTCGGGGTGTGAACCAGGCACTCTCCCGTGCACCAGAGCTTCCCCGACCTAACCCCGGCATCGGCACCGCTGGCTGGAGGCCGAACGTGTCCCTTCGACGACGACCGAAGCCCCTTCCGTCGCTGTCGGCTGCGCCACGGCGGCAGAGACGCGGCGTCCTTTCCGTGCCGCTGTAGCGCCCGGGGTGTAGATGCGGCCTCAGGGTTTTTCTGACAAAATCAACTTATTTTCACTCAGATGTTTGACAAAAAACTTCTGGTCCCCGCACTTTCCTGGACCGAAGGGACTCAATCTGTGCTCTTTAAAAACATTTTTTGGGGGGCAAGGCTGAGGAGGACGGGACAAAAATCCCTTTTTCTTCTTCCGTTGTTTTGGCAAAAGGGATGCTGTCGTCCCGCAGTCTTTTCTGACCAAAAAATGGTGGGAATGGAGGAGGGGGCAGCTGGGCCCCTGCCCCGTGTGCGGGATGGCTGTGTCCCCTGGCAGGAGCTGAGGGGGGAGGACGGGCCCTGTGGCGGGAGCTGTCATCAGGGGGAAGGTGAGGACGTGCGTGGTGGCGGGAGCTGTGGAGGGGCAAATCGTCCTCGTCTTTTCCCTCCCACTGAGGGGCTCTTGTTTCTTTTCCCCTCCTTTAGGTGTTGCCGTGACACCCCCCACCCCGCAGCTCCCCCCGGATCCCGCTCTCCCGTCAGCCTGGGACAGCAGCACCCCCCCACCCGATGCCCCTGACGCCCCTTCGCCGCCTGCTGACGTGGAGCCGATGGAAGCCCCGGGGCAGGCACCCGGTGAGCAGCTCAGCCGGCCTCTGAGCAAGGCCACCGTGTGTGGGGCGTGAGTTGGGGGGGGAAGAGAGATCCAGCCCAGCTCTGAGCCAGGCCTCAATGCCCTCCCTTATTGCCATGCACCGCGGGGGCCACGGTGGGGTTCGGAGGCTGGTCTCTTTCCCAAGAGGGTCCCTCGCCCATCTTGTGTGTGGCCGTGGGGCAGGGCACGTTGGGAGGAGATGGCTGGCGGTTGGGGTACGTGATGGGGGCTCTGTGTGGGGCCGTGTTGGCGGGGGCTAGGTGTGGGTGGCCTGTCGGCCGGGATGCGGGGCTGTTGGGGAGCTGAGGAAGAAGGGAGCCTGTTTGTGGGGTGAGAGGGGTTGGCTGGGGTGGTCCATTGGGGGGCAGCGTGGACCTGGACCTGGAGGTGCTGAACCATCAGCAGGGCTGCGGGGATGCCCTGGGCCTGCTCTGGGGCCTGCCCCACCTCCACCTGCAGGACCCGGGGAAGGGCGACGCCTGCCTGGCCTGGCTGGGCGCGGGTAGGTTGGAGGTGTGCCCGTGGGGGGCCCGTGCTCTCTCACTCTATCGAGGGGCTGTTTGTTCCTTTCCCCCTCTTTAGATGCGGCCGTTAGCCCGATGGCCCCAGCGAGGCAGCCGAAGTGCTGTTGTCTGGTTGCAGACGTGGGCACAATGGCGCTGCTGATCCAGGACGTCCTGGCTCCCCTCCCCCAGGGCATGCGGGTGAAGAAGCTGACGGAGGCGCTGGCGAGGAAGCACGGAGTCGACCTGGAGGCCTTCAGCCAGGACAAGGGCTACAAGGATGTGGTCTCCTTCCTGGGGGACGTCCCGGGACTCTCACTCCAGGCGCCTGAGAAGGGCAAGAATTGCCTTGTGCGCTTGTGGACAGGTAGAAAGACACTGCCAAGATCCATGGTCAGGACCGAGTCCTTGTTCCCAACCCCCTCCCCTCCCCACCGCTCTAACCACTAGACCCCACTTCCCTCACAGAGCTAGGGACAGAACCCAGGAGTCCTGGCTCCCAGCCCCCCTGCTCTAACCACTAGGGATCTCTGCCTGGCACCTACAGAATAACCAGGGAACCGTGACCAGCCCCTGGGGGGTTAAAGGCCAAAGGGCAGCAAAATGTGACATCAACCTGGGA
This sequence comes from Emydura macquarii macquarii, assembly GCF_026122565.2. Taxonomy (NCBI): domain Eukaryota; kingdom Metazoa; phylum Chordata; order Testudines; family Chelidae; genus Emydura; species Emydura macquarii. The sequence goes on from NW_027133433.1 coordinate 733,442, forward strand.
CCCCCAATTTGCTCCCATCGCCCCTTCACCCCTCCCCTAGACAACCCCTGGCAGGCCAAGTGGGGGCCCTGGTATGTCAGCGTTCGCTGCAGGCCAGTGAGGGCCCCATGCTGCCCTCTCCAGGCTCCCCGCATCCCCCCACCCCCACAGGGGCGCCCCTGCCCCACGCAGCTTCCTCCCCCTGGGCAGCAGCTACCGGCATCCCCCCAGAGCCAGGGGCAGCCCACAGCTGGGACGCTGGGGACCCAGAGCCGGCTGCTGCGCCGGAGAGCGGTGGGGTGACCAGGTCGCAAGTGTGAAATGTCGGGACCCTTTTTTGTTTGGGGAGGGGGGTGGTTATGTATGTGAGACAAAGCCCCTGATATCAGGACGTCTGGTCACCCTAGAGAGGGGTGAGGGGGCCGTGCTGGGCGAAGGGGGGCGGGGAGACAGGTGAGGGGGCCGTGCCGGGCGAAGGGGGGCGGGGAGACAGGGCGGTGAGGGGGCCGTGCCGGGCGAAGGGGGGCGGGGAGACAGGTGAGGGGGCCGTGCTGGGGGGGAGGTGAGGACGTGCGTGGTGGCGGGAGCTGGCGGGGGCTAAATCGTCCTCGTCTTTACCCTCCCACTGAGGGGCCCTTGTTTCTTTTCCCCTCCTTTTTAGAGGTTGCCGTGACGCCCCCCACCCCGCAGCTCCCCCCGGATCCCGCTCCCCCATCGGCCTTGGACAGCAGCACCCCCCCACCCGATGCCCCTGACGCCCCTTCACCGCCTGCCGACGTGGAGCCGATGGAAGTCCCGGGGCAGGCACCCGGTGAGCAGCTCAGATGGCCTCTGAGCAAGGCCACCGTGTGTGGGGCGTGAATCCGGGGGGCGGAGGGGGATGAGAGACCCGGCCCAGCTCTGAGCCAGGCCCTTAATGCACCCCCCCCATTGCCAAGCACCGCAGGGGCCACGGTGGGGCTCGGAGGCTGGTCTCTTTCCCCAAGAGGGTCCTTCGCCCATCGTGTGTGTGGCCATGGGGCAGGGCACATCGGTAGGAGATGGCTGGCGGTTGGGGGGTGTGTGATGGGCTCTATATGGGGCCGTGTTGGCGGGGGCTAGGTGTGGGTGTCGTGTCGGCCGGGATGTGGGGCTGTTGGGCGGGAGGGGACTGGGGATGAAGGGAGCCTGTTTGTGGGGTGGGCGGGTCTGGCTGGGAGGCACACTGGGGGGCAGCGTGTGGGGTGCTCTCCTGGCCACTGCCCCGCTCTGGGGACACACGAGGACTCGGGCCCCTCGCCTGCCAGCACCAGGCCCACAAGCCCAGGGTACCCCATGGCGGGGGAAAGGAGGGCCCAGCCGGCGCAGGTCCTTACCAGCCCCCCATCTTGTTGCAGGCTTGGCCGAGGTCTCGGCCTCGGTGCGGGAGGTGCTGGGCCGCTTCCCGCTGGGCCTGAAGGTGGGCAAGCTGAAGGTGGCGCTGCAGAGGGAGCACGGGCTGGACCTGGAGGTGCTGAGCCGCCAGCAGGGCTGCGGGGATGCCCTGGGGCTCCTCCGGGGTCTGCCCCACCTCTGGCTGCAGGACCCGGGGAAGGGCGACGCCTGCCTGGCCTGGCTGGGCACGGGTAGGTGGGCACGGCCGGGATCTCCCCGCGCTGGTGGGAGGGGAGGGGGCGCAGCTGGGCCTGCGGCGGGAGTTAGGGTGAGATGCGGCTGGGGCGGTGCCCAGGGGTTGGGGGGCCCGTGCTCTGTGTTGGGGGGGCAGGGCAGGGCTGGGGTTAGGCACGGGTGGCGGTGGAGGGGGCGCAGCTGGGCCTGCCCTGGGGCGGGCAGGCTGGAGGTGTCCCCGTGGGGGGCCCGTGCTCTGTCACTCTATCGAGGGGCTGTTTGTTCCTTTCCCCCTTTTTAGATGCGGCCGTTAGCCCGACGGCCCCAGCGAGGCAGAAGAAGCGCCGTTGTCTGGTTGCAGACGTGGGCACAATGGCGCTGCTGATCCGGGACCTGCTGGCTCCCCTCCCCCAGGGCATGCGGGTGAAGAAGCTGATGGAGGTGCTGGCGGGGAAGCACGGACTCGACCTGGAGGCCTTCAGCCAGGACAGGGGCTACAAGGACGTGGTCTCCTTCCTGGGGGATGTCCCGGGACTCGCGGTCCGGGAGACCGAGAAGGGCGACAACTGGCTTGTGCAGCTGTGGAGAGGTAGGGAGTGACGCTCAGAGCCACGGTCGGGACCGAGTCCTTGCTCCCAGCCCCCTCCCCTCCCGACTGCTCTAACCACTAGACCCCGCTTCCCTCCCAGAGTTGGGAACAGTCTCCAGGAGTCCTGGCTCCCAAACCCCCTTACCCCTCTAACCACTAGGGATCTCTGCCTGGCACCTACCGTGACCAGCCCCCGGGGGGGGGGGTTAAAGGCCAAAGAGCAGCAAAATGTGATGTCAACCTGGGACCCCCAGGTTGCTCCAACCCGCCCCTTCACCCCTTCACCCCTCCCCGAGACAACCGCTGGCAGGCCAAGTGGGGTCCTGGCATGTCAGTACCCTGCAGGCCAGCGAGGGCCCCATGCTGCCCTCTCCAGGCTCTCCCTCACCCCCTCAGGGGCGCCCCTGCCCCACGCAGCTTCCTCCCCCTGGGCAGCAGCTACCGGCATCCCCCCAGAGCCAGGGGCAGCCCACAGCTGGGACGCTGGGGACCCAGAGCCGGCTGCCGCGCCGGAGAGCGGTGGGGTGGCCAGGTCGCAAGTGTGAAATGTCGGGACCCGTTTTCTGGAGGGGCAGGGGGCATAGTGGAGTATGTAAGACAAAGCCCCTGATATCGGGACGTCTGGTCACCCTAGAGAGAGGTGAGGGGGCCGCGCTGGGGGGGAGGTGAGGTCGTGTGTGGTGGCGGGAGCTGGCGGGGGGGCAAATTGTCTTTGTCTTTTCCCTCCCACTGAGGGGCCCTTGTTTCTTTTCCCCTCCTTTAGGTGTTGGCGTGAAGTCCCCCATCCTGAAGCTCCCCCCGGATCCCGCTCTCCCATTGGCCTGGGACAGCAGCACCCCCCCACCCGATGCCGCTGACGCCCCTTCGCCGCCTGCCGACGTGGAGCCGATGGAAGCCCCGGGGCAGGCACCCGGTGAGCAGCTCAGCCAGCCCCTCAGCAAGGCCACCGTGTGTGGGGCGTGAATCCGGGGGGCGGAGGGGGATGAGAGACTCGGTCCAGCTCTGAGCCAGGCCCTGAATGCCCCCTCCCATTGCCAAGCACCGCAGGGGGCATGGTGGGGCTCGGAGTCTGGTCCCTTTCCCCAAGAGGGTCCCTCGCCCATCTTGTGTGGGGCCATGGGGCAGGGCACGTCAGTAGGAGATGGCTGGTGGTTGGGGGTTGGGGGGCTCTATGTGGGGCCGTGTTGGCGGGGGCTAGGTGTGGGTGGCCTGTCGGCCGGGATGCCGGGGTGGGGATGAAGGGAGCCTGTTTGTGGGGTGGGCGGGTCTGGCTGGGAGGCACACTGGGGGGCAGCGTGTGGGGTGCTCTCCTGGCCACTGCCCTGCTCTGGGGACACACGAGGACTTGGGCCGATCGCCCACCAGGGCTGGGTCCACAAGCCCAGGGTACCCCATGGCGGGGGAAAGGAGGGCCCAGCCGGCACAGGCCCTTACCAGCCCCCCGTCTTGTTGCAGGCTTGGCCGAGGTCTCGGCCTCGGTGCGGGAGGTGCTGGGCCGCTTCCCGCTGGGTCTGAAGGTGGGCAAGCTGAAGGTGGCGCTGCAGAGGGAGCACGGGCTGGACCTGGAGGTGCTGAGCCGCCAGCAGGGCTGCGGGGATGCCCTGGGGCTCCTCCGGGGCCTGCCCCACTTCTGGCTGCAGGACCCGGGGAAGGGCGACACCTGCCTGGCCTGGCTGGGCACGGGTAGGTGGGCACGGCCGGGATCTCCCCGCGCTGGCGGGAGGGGAGGGGGCGCAGCTGGGCCTGCGGCGGGAGTTAGGGTGAGATGCGGCTGGGGCGGTGCCCAGGGGTTGGGGGGCCCGTGCTCTGTGTTGGGGGGCAGGGCAGGGCTGGGGTTAGGCACGGGTGGCGGTGGAGGGGGGCGCTAGCTGGGCCTGCCCCGGGGCGGGCAGGCTGGAGGTGTGTCTGTGGGGGGCCCGTGCTCTCTCACTCTATCGAGGGGCTGTTTGTTCCTTTCCCCCTCTTTAGATGCGGCCGTTAGCCCGACGGCCCCAGCGAGGCGGAAGAAGCGCCGTTGTCTGGTTGCAGACGTGGGCACAATGGCGCGGCTGATCCGGGACCTCCTGGCTCCCCTCCCCCAGGGCATGCGGGTGAAGAAGCTGACGGAGGCGCTGGCGAGGAAGCACGGAGTCAACCTGGAGGCCTTCAGCCAAGCCAGGGGCTACGGGGACGTGGTCTCCTTCCTGCGGGATGTCCCGGGACTCTCACTCCAGGCCCCTAAGAAGGGCAAGAATTGCCTTGTGCGGTTGTGGACAGGTAGGGAGTGACGCTCAGAGCCACTGTCAGGACCAAGTCCTTGCTCCCAGCCCCCTCCCCTCCCGACCGCTCTAACCACTAGATACCACTTCCCTCCCAGAGCTGGGGACAGGGAGTCTTGGCTCCCAGCCCAACCTCCCCCTCCCCCCCCCCCGGGCGCGCGCTCCTCCTCTAACCACTAGGGATCTCTGCCTGGCACCTACAGAATGACCAGTTCCCCCTACTGGAGGCATGGAAATTGTTGTGTGCTGGAAGAAGTAGGATTCTCCAGGGTGTGTAGTTTGTTTCCTTCCTCTGCCCCCAACCTAGGATCTGGGGAACTTCGATTCATCCATTCCTGCCCCCCTGAGCCGGCCAGTCCCCACCCTGGGGCAGGCTCAGAGCCAGCACCCCTTAGAGGGGAAAGGCCCGGTGCTCCATTCCCCACCCCCTGACCTTGGCAATCTTTCTGCCCTTGGCCTCTTTGCAGACGTAGCTGAGGTCCTGAAGTTGCTCAAGCGTCTGCTAAGGACGTACACGTCTGGCCTCCGTCTGAAGAAGGTGCAGGAGTTCCTGCTGGAGAGACACGGGCTGGATCTGAAGGCGTTTGTCAACTCCCAGGGCTACGAGGACGTGGTGGGGTTCCTGCAGAGCCGCCTGCCTGGGCTGGAGTACAGGAGGCCTGAGAAGGGGGAGAAGTGCATCATCCGGCTGGGGACAGGTTCGACTCGGGTGGGGAGCGGTGAACAGTAACGACTGAACCCCAACTAGCGCCAGGGACGCAACCCAGGAGTCCTGGCTCCCCTCCCAGAGCCGGGGATAGGACCCAGGAGTCCTGCCTTCCAGCCCCCCAGCTCTAACCACTAGATCCTGCTCCCCTCCCAGGGCCGGTGATAGAACCCAGGAGTCCTGGCCCCCCACTGGACTCCATCCCATGTGCCAGAGCCCCGCCCCCCAGCTTTCCCCAGAGCCATGGGGGGTAGCTGAGACCTGGATTGCTGGTTGTCTGACTCCCCGGCCGTGGGGCAGGGCGAAGGCTGTGGGCAGGGATGCAGTACCTGCTGGGGGGGATGCAGTGGGCCCTGTTACCCACCCTGCCCTGACGGTGCTTTCCCCCCTTCTCTCCTCTAGGGCAGAAAGGCAGCTCGGGCTCTTTGCCCCCTGACGGTGCCCAACCCCTGCCCGGCTCCAAAAGGTGTCCGCTCCCCACTAATGCCGCAAAGCGCCCGGCCCCACCCGCCTCCAGCTGCCTCAACCCCCGGCTGCCCAGTGCTCTCACCAACCAGCCTCTGCTTCCTGGCCTGCCCTCGGGCCAGGAGCCCCTCAGTGCCCCTGCCATCCTGGGCAAGCTGGGAAAATCCCCTGGGGCCACCCCTTGCCTCCCGCCCTGGTTACTCAGCCCACCCCAGCCCACCGGCGCCCGCTCAGGCCTGCAAGTGGACGATGAGACCCAGGAGTCCGGAGCCAGGTGTGCCAGCATCCCCTTGGTCCTGCGAGCAGAAGAGGGGACCCAGCAGTCTGGGGCCCAGCTGGGCAGTGTCCCCCTGAACCCAAGGGCAGGCTCCCCCGAAGCGCCCGCCTCCCGGTCCCCTGAGGACCTGACGGAACTGAAGCGGAAGGTGGGGGACATCCTGGCCGGGCACCCCGGGGGCATGTCCCTCTTCCAGCTCCGGGCTGCGTACAGCGCCAGCCACCAGCACCCGCTGCCCCTGGGCCACACGGCCTCCACCAGGCAGCGGCTGGCCCAGATGCCCGACGTGGTGAGGATCCAGGGCTACGGGGTGCAGACGCTGTTGCTGCCCGTGGCCCCTGATGAACCCCCGGGGGCAGAGCCAGGTACGTAACGGGGGAGGCAGCTGCCCTACATCGGGGAGGGATTGAGGGGAGGCTGGACTGGGTCCCGCCAAGGGGGGTGTGTGATTGGGGGAGGGATCAGGCTGGGTCCCCCAAAGGGGGTGATGGGGCTTCCCCCAGCCAGATCTGGAGGCCCCGAACCATCAGGCCTCTGCCATTGGCCTTGAAACTGGGCCAGCCACTGGCTGGGCCAGTCCAATTCCTTCCCAGCATCCCCTGCACTGGGACGTCTCCCACCATGCCCTACTGGTGCCCGGCCCCGGAGCAGCCCAGGCCTTCCCAGAATGCACTGGGGCACAAGGTACAGTGGGGGGGGGCGTTTCCCAGCATGCATTGCTGGTGCCGCTCTGCATCCCACTGGCTGAGGCACACCGGGTATGTCCCAGAATGCACCAGGGCAGCGGGGGGCTCTGACCACCCCCTGCTGGTTGGGGCGGCTTAGAAAATAAAAGCCTCCAATCGCTGGCAGCCGGGGGAGCTTCCCCCACGGGCCCTGAGCATGTCTAGCACTGAGCTTGGCAGACCCAAACCCGGGGGAGGGGGGGAGTGCATGGCTGAGTTGGGGGGGCACCAGATCAGACCCACTGGCTTGGCTCTGCCCCACTGTCAATGGGATTTATTGGGGTTTGTTTTCAAGGTCTCGCTTGGTGGATCCCACAAGAAGCTGCCGGCCTGGCTGGTGACCCTGACGCTCCGGCGGGGGCCCCTCCCGCCCCCACAGGTCCTGACTTGGGGGGGGACCCCAACGTCCTGGCTGAGCCCCCTCCTGCCCCAGCTGAGCTCCCTCCCACCCCCGCAGGTCCTGACTTGGGTGGGGACATGAATGCCCTGGCCAGGCCCCCTCCCGCCCCAGCTGAGCCCCCTCCTACCTCCACAGGTCCTGCCTTGGGTGGGGACCCCCACACCCTGGTTGAGCCCCCTCCTGCCCCAGCCGAGCTCCCTCCCACCCCCGCAGGTCCTGCCTTGGGTGGGGACCCCGACATCCCAGCCGAGCTCCCTCCTGCCCCAGCTGAGCCCCCTCCCTCCCCCCAGGTCTTGTCTTGCCTGGGGACATGAACGCCCTGGCCAAGCCGCTTCCTGCCCCAGCTGAGCCCCCTCCTACCACCACAGGTCCTGCCTTAACTAGGGACCCTGACACCCTGGCCGAGCCCCCTCCTGCCCCAGCCGAGCTCTCTCCCACCCCCGCAGGCCCTGCCTTGGCTGGGGACGCCCACACCCCAGCTAAGCCCCCTCCTGACCTGGCAAGGATCCCTCCCGTCCCCCACACCCCGCTGTGCCCAGAGGCTGCCTGGCCTGAAGCCCCGGATGATCCCTGTGCAGCCGCTCGACCCGTTGTGCACTCTCCTGCCTGGAAGAAGCTCCTAGCCCACGCCAGCCCAGAGCTGCCCTCCTGGCGCCGGGAGGAACCGGGGCCACTCCCGGCAGGGCACAAGGTGGTCCAACTGGTGTCCCCCTTCCAGAGCCACCCCTGGGCTGAGGATGCCCCCTGCGCCACCCCTCAGGTGCAGCTGCTCCCTCGAGGCCCGGGTCAGAGCCAGGACATGCCCGCTGCCGTGGGCCCAATCCCAGCCATTCAAGCTGCTGGGCTGGATCCAGCCGAGGACCAGGCCGTCTCCTCTGCCAAGCAGCTCCCACTTGTGGCTCCAGGCCCCTTCCCTGCTCCAGATGCCGGTGCCTTAGCAACCCCCAACCCCTTCACAGAGGGCTGGCCAGAGAGCGGGCGCTCTGAGTCGGGCGGAGATGTCGGGTCTCCCTTCGACCCCCTGTGGCACTGCAGTCCAGACCAGCCGGCCCCCGCCGCCGGCAGGACCCAGCCAGAGACAGAGGCCGGCAGCCCCTCTGCCCCTCCGGCCCCCTCGCCGGAGCACTGCCCTGACAGCTGCATCGTCCTGTAGCCGCAGCATCGGCCAGGGTGCAGCTGGCAAATCAGGGCTGCTGCCAGCCACAGCGGGCCGGCAGCTCTGGGGTGGAGCGTGTCAGCCTCAGGACAGCTCAGCGCAAGGCCTCAGACTTTGCGGAGCTCTGCAGGAGAGGACGGGAAAGGAAGCCCTGTGATTTCCCCTGGGGCATTTCACCTTCCCTGAGCACTGGGGCGTTTTCCTCTCCCCCCAGGACAGGGACATTTCTTTGATGGGTGAGTGAAGATCTCTTTATCGGGTGGCCTTGAAAACGATGGCTTCCAACTTTTAAAAAAGCCGGCCAATGACTCTTTGGCGGGGGGAAGTGGCTTAATTTCAGGAATCCTAACTTTTGACACCCTCCCCACCCCAGCCCCCCGACCTCTCCCCCCTCGTAGTACAAGTGCTCGGTGCTTCTGGAATGCAGCCGAGGCTTTTCAACTGAACATTGCTGAAAGGGGTGGCCCCCCCACTGACGTCTTAGGGAAACGGGCCTGCGCCCTGGCTCACAGCTTGGAAATGGTTTCCATTAAATTTTCTAATAATTTGCAGCCGAAGCTCCTGCGTTTGGGTTCACCGGCGTCTCTCGAAATAATAGTCACAGAAGATGAGGGCTGGAAGGGGCCTCAGGAGGTATCTAGTCCAACCCCCTGCTCAAAACAGGACCAACCCTGACTAAATCATCCCTGAAATCGCTGCTACCTGTAACTCTTCTCTCGCTGCCTCTTAGCTCGGCTTCTGCCTTTGTTCCAGCGACCTAGTTACTTCTGCAGTACCAGCGGATGAGCACAGGGGAGTCATTTTGCCACTCTGTGCCTCAGTTTCCCCAAGCTGTACGATGGGGATGATGATTGTGACCTCCTGGGTAAAGTGTTCTGAGATGTACTTGTCCCATAGCCCCTGGGTTTTCATTCAGGATGAGGGCAACCCGTTATTTTCCCTGGGTTAGTTTTTGCTGCCTTGGGCGGTGGCTTTTTTGGTTTCCAGTATCGCTCTGTAAAGGGGGCTTTTAATTGCTCCTTTATAGATCAAAGCCCAGCTTCATCGAGTCTAAGCCTAGAAGGGACCATTGGGAGCATCTAGCCTGATGCAGGCTGTAGGCTTGCCCCGGAATTACTCCTGTTCAAACCAGAGCAGATCTTTTAGGGAAACTGCCCATCTGGATTTAAAAATGGGGGATGGGGACTCCAGCGTAGGGCTGGGGAAATCAATCTGGTGGTTAATGCCCCGCCCTCCCTGGGAACAATTCACATCTTCCCAGTTGGAATGGGTCTATTTTCAATGTCCGGCCGGGGGGGGGGGAGGGGGGTGTCGTGTCACACTAGGTTGAATCATCAATTATCCCAGTGCCCTTCCCCATGGAGGGACCTATAGATGGGGATCAAGCGCCAGGTTTCTCTGAGCTGCCAGGAGGCTGTACCCGGCCACACGGAGGAGAGAATCTTCCTGGGAGAACAGCCGCAGGCTGAGAGGCCGGCACAAAATCCCCCTGCCCCCAAACATCCCTGCCTCGGAGAATCCCCCGCCCCTGGGATGTTCACAGCCCGATGGCCCTGCCCCGGGATTGGACCCACGCCAGTGCCAGCTAGGGGAGCTGCCCCTGAGCTGGGCGCATGGGGCTCTGCAGCGCAGCCTCTGGAGGGCCCCCCAATTGCCACATCCCCATGGGGCAGACTCCTAGTCATGGCCCCCGAGACAGGGAGCCCTATAGGTACCAACACCTCTGGCGTGCGGAGCCTGTCTCAATGCCCACCCCACCCCTGGCATGAGGACGCTGGGTCTTGGCTCTGTCCCTGCCCCTCAGCCAACGTGTCAGTCCCAGGGGCGATGCCCCCTTCAGTACTCTGCTCCCGGGGAGTTGGGAGGAAGGTTTGGGGGGCCAAGGGTGAATGTGGGGGGTCAGGGGAGGGGATCTGGGGGTGGGATGTGGGGGATCGGAGTGAATTGGGGGGAAGGTTTGGGGAACTCAGGTGAGTTTAGGGGGAGAGGGTCGGGAGGTGAGATGGGGGGGAGGAGGGGCCAGGCAGCGTAGGGGGCAGGCTCGGGGTAGCAGGAAAGATCCCATGGCAGCCGGACTGGTCTAGCCGGTTCCTGTTATCTCGGGGCCGGGGATTCCTAGGAACTGCCACCCAGATCCGGGATCCTGCCAAGCAGCCCTGCCCCTGCCCCAGCGGCATGGGGGTGGGGGACCGAGCCCCCAGGCCAGGGGCGAGCGTGCCAGCCCCGCACGCCCCCGCCCCATAGATACCGCTGAGGGAGTGTAGTCGGGGCTGGTCCCTTCACCCTCCACTCGGGGAGGAAAGTCCAGTGGTTGGGGGGCGGGCAAGGGGCAGCCAGGACACCTGGTTCCCTTTTGACTCTTCCAGGCTCCCTGCGCCCAGCGCTTGGAAATCCCCTGGGAAGCCGCCCCACCAGCTGGGACTCGGGGCTGCATCTTCGGTGCCCCCGGCCCCATTCGTCACCCGCCGCCCAGGCGCCCGCCCTGTTTGCCCAGCGGGCAGGGCCAGGGCCCAGCTGCCTCCTCCTATAACCGGCAACTCGGCCCTGGGCCACCTGCTAGGAGCCTGTGCCCAGCATCCCCAGCCGGGCCCGCCCGCAGCTGGGACCTGGGGGGCCGAGCCGGGGCGGGGGCTGCGTAGCCCAGGGGGAGGAGCAACTCCTGCCTGGAGGAATCATTAACAGGGGAAGGACAGAGGAGAGCGAAGGAGGGAGGATATGAACCCGGATCCCTGGGGCAGGTAGGTGTGGGCTGCAGTGGTTAGAGCGGGGGCTGGGAGCCAGGACTCTTGGGTTCTCTCTTTGGCCCTGGGAAGGGAGTGGGGTCTAATGGTTAGAGTGGGGGGACTGGGAGCCAGGACTCCTGGGTGCTAGCCCTGGCTTGGGGAGGGGAGTGGGGTTCTAGTGGTTAGAGCAGGGGGCCTGGGAGCCAGGACTCCTGGGTTCTCTCCCTGGCTCGGAGAGGGGAGTGGGGTTTGGGAGCTGGGGGGCTGGGAGCCAGGACTCCTGCGGTCTCTCCCTGGCTCACGGAGGGGAGCTGAATGGGGGGACTTGGGCTCCATTATGACTCTTTCCCGCTGCTCTTCCTGGTTCTTGGAGAGATTTACTAGAAAAATCCTGGCTGGGCTGGTTCTGTTTGTTTGGAGGAAACGATGCCCAGGTGATCAGCTTGTTCCTTTTAGGGAGCCTGCAGGAGGGAAGGGGAGACTCCATGGTCTGTGACTGCGTCCTGGCTCCCAGCACCCGCCAGCTCTAACCATTGCACCACACATCCTGTCAAGCACAGAGCCCTATAACTAACAGAGTTGGAGGCGGGGAACCACAAACACACCCCTTGAACCTAATCTTATCGGGGCTTCCGCTGCGGCGCTCTGCTGGGAACAGAGCCGCGGGGTGGGGGGCGTGTCTCACTTCCCCAAAACTGGGATCCTGCCCTGAGGCCTTGTCTCCCTCCCTCTAGGGCCCTCGACCAGCGGCGCCCCCCCCCCAGCGGCAGGAACCCGATTGCCAAGGGCTGGGTCCCTGGGGCGATCCCAGCCACCGACCGGCCCAGGAGGGGCTCTGTGTGCCAGCTGCAATCCTGTCTAAAGTTTAGATCTGGTTTAGATCCTCAGCCGGCCCCCATCACTGTGGCATGTGGGCACCTCACCCCTGTGGTAGAGATGGGGAAACTGAGGCACGGGGTGATTGCCTGACTCACGCAAGAGGTCCTTGAAGCCAGGTTTCTCCAGTCTGAGACTGTGCCGCTGCTCCCAGCCCAGCCTGCCTTCTGCCCCCTGGGCCAACCAGGGGTACGTTCCACCTGTGATGTGCCCCAGGACAGAGATTTCCCTGCCCCTGGCGTGGGGGTGTTTCCCTGGAGATGGCGCTACCTCCTAGGACTGTACCTCTGGCCATGGGGGCTTGCGGGAAGCCCAACGGGGATAAAGGAACCGCGGTTTGGAGAGGCGACAGGATGGACAGACTGTGAGCTCTGTGTCTGGGCAGCACCTGGCACGACGGAGCCCCGATCATGGTGACTGAGTCTGGGAACCGCCCAGCGTGACAGGGCCCCGATCTCCGTGACTGTATCGAGGCACCGCCCGGCTCACGGAAAGGACAGTCTGACCAGGAGGGCAGGGAGGTTGGCTGAGAGTGGGGTGTGTTGGGTAGGTGTTGCTGTTGTGTCTGTATCTGATTGTGTGTGTGGGGGGGGTGTGCCCTCCAGCCCCAGCCCCACTCACCACGGGGCCCATGGCAGCCTCCCAGCTGGCCTGCTTGGAGGATGCCCCCCCTGGCACCCCAGTGACCGAATCCAGCCCTGAATTTTTCTACTCGGAGGGGCAGCGCCTGGCTCTGGAGGCCCTGCTGGCCGGAGGGCACACAGCCTACGCGCAGCGCCTGGCGCAGGATGGGCTGCGCCCCTTCCTATCTGACGACGAGCTCCGGTGCCTGGCCGAGGCAGCCCGGGATGTCCCAGAGCCGTCGGGGGAGCGGGACGGGGATGCTGACGAACTCAGCCTGAGCTACTGGCCCGGGTGTTCGGACGAGCCCCTCCCAGAACTGGAGCTGGGCTGGCCCCAGGACGGCAGCTGGAAGGGCATCACCCGCGCGGAGGTCTACACCCACCCGCCGGGGGACGGGGCCCCCAAGGTCAAGGAGCTGGTGCGCAGCAAAATTCAGCAGGCCACTAAGGTATGGGGAGCCAGGACGCCTGGGTTCTCTCCCTAGTTCTGGGAGGGGAGTGGGGTCTAGTGGTTAGAGCAGGGGAGGCTGGGAGCCAGGATGCCTGGGTTCTCTCCCTGGCTCTGGGGGGGATGTGGGGTCTAGGAGTTATATGCATTACTGGGAGCCCCGGAGGAATGATACTGAGTGCTGGGTGCCCAACCTGCTCTGCTCAGTCCCCACCTCCCTGAGTCAGCCACTCCCGGCCCTGGGGCCGGATGGGAGCCGGCGCCCCCTAGAGGTGACGTCTGCTACTCCTTGTGGGGTGTTTCCCAGGTGGTTGCCGTGGTGATGGACGTCTTCACGGACCCCGACATCCTGCTGGATCTGCACGAGGCTGGCATGAGGCGGGGGGTCCCCGTGTACCTGATCCTGGGGGAGCAGCACCTGGCCGCCTTTCTCAGCATGGCCGAGGGCGTCTGCCTCAACGTGCGCTACATGGAGGTGAGGCCTCGCTTTGGGGTGCTGGGCCTGCCGTGCCCCCCCTGCAGCACAGCGCCCCCTAGTGCCTCACGGGGGCATTGGCACCAGCCCTGGACATGGGGGAGAGCGCCCCTGTTGGGCCCCCCCAGCAGGGCAGGGAATGCGAGGGGAGAAAAGCCGGGGGGGCGTGACTCGTGGCTGGGTTACAGAGCTCGGGGGCATCTGGCTATGCTCAGGGATCCAAACCTGCCTGGCTTTGGGTGGATTTGGGTGGGGATCCCCCCGGATGTTGCTTTGGACCCAGTCCCTGATTTTATGCATCCTCCCCCCCCCCCCCCCCCAGAACCTGCGGGTGCGGGTCATTGCGGGCTGCACCTTCTGGAGCCGACAGCGCAAACAGGTCACCGGGAGCCTGAAGGAGAAGTTCTTGCTGGTCGATGGGGAGATGGTGATAACGGGGAGCTACAGGTGAGGAGTGGTATCAGGGAGAGCATCCCCGGCTGAGCCCCTGCCCCGCTCCCTGCAGCACATCTGGGTTTTCCTTCAGTGTCTCCTGTCTTGTCCCACCCCACAGGGGCCACGTCTCGGGGGGGCGGGCCTTGGTCTCGGCAATGGGGCGGGTTTGTGTGATGGGGACAGACCCGTCCGGCTTGGCAGTGAGGCTGAGAACGCACCGCACTTGGTTCATGAGTGGAGGGTGCCATGGTGAGAGAAGCGCTAGGGTTAAGCAGTGCTGGAGTGCGTGGCTGTGCGTGCCCAGGTGTGGGGCAGCCTGGGGGCTGGCGGAGGGGGACTCCTGCTATTTGACTGGGGAGTGCCCCCTGGTGAGCCCCCTGGTGGGATGGGGTCTGCACCCCCACACTACAGATGGGGAATCTGGGGCAGAGTGGGGAAAGGACCTGACTCCTAGATCCCACAATGGGGGATAGAACCCAGGAGTCCTGGCTCCCAGCCCCCACAACCGCTGGACTCCCTCTTTAGCTGATGACTTTATGGTTCCTGTCCATGGGCTCCCCTGGGCGCCAGACCTCATGGTGACATCACTCACTGTGACATCACTGTGACGACATCACTCACTGTGACATCACCAGACTCTGGCTGGAATGGGCCAATGAGAATCTTGCAGCCTTATTGTGAGGTCATCACGGCTGGGCTACTCAGTCTGGGTGGGGGCTTGCGGCAGCACTCAGCTCTCTGCGGCGGCCACGGCCAGGAACCCAGAGCGAACGGGAGCGAAGAATCCGGATCCATCCTCCAGACCCTGGTTCTGAATGCGCCGAGTCCTCGTGGCTCACACCTGGTTCTGGAGCGACTGGATGAGAGTGCTTTAGATCCAGCTGCTACCCTGGCTCCGAAGTCTCTGGAGCCAGGAGATCCAGATCTAGCCCTGGTACTGAAACCCCTGGAGCGGCCCAGATCCAGACCCTGGTTCTGAAGTCGCTGGATCAGGAGGGCCGGGACCTGGTTCTGCCGTCCCCGGAGCAGCCCGGATCCAGACCCTGGTTCTGAAGTCGCTGGATCAGGAGGGCCGGGACCTGGTTCTGCCGTCCCCGGAGCAGCCCGGATCCAGACCCTGGTTCTGAAGTTGCTGGATCAGGAGGGCCGGGACCTGGTTCTGCCGTCCCCGGAGCAGCCCGGATCCAGATTCCGGTTCTGAAGTCGCTGGATCAGGAGGGCCGGGACCTGGTTCTGCCGTCCCCGGAGCAGCCAGGATCCAGACTCCAGTTCTGAAGTCGCTGGATCAGGAGGGCCAGGACCTGGTTCTGCCGTCCCCGGAGCAGCCCGGATCCAGACCCTGGTTCTGAAGTCGCTGGATCAGGAGGGCCGGGACCTGGTTCTGCCGTCCCCGGAGCAGCCCGGATCCAGATTCCGGGAAGTCGCTGGATCAGGAGGGCCGGGACCTGGTTCTGCCGTCCCCGGAGCAGCCAGGATCCAGACTCCAGTTCTGAAGTCGCTGGATCAGGAGGGCCAGGACCTGGTTCTGCCGTCCCCGGAGCAGCCCAGATCCAGACCCTGGTTCTGAAGTCGCTGGATCAGGAGGGCCGGGACCTGGTTCTGCCGTCCCCGGAGCAGCCCGGATCCAGACCCTGGTTCTGAAGTCGCTGGATCAGGAGGGCCGGGACCTGGTTCTGCCGTCCCCGGAGCAGCCCGGATCCAGATTCCGGTTCTGAAGTCGCTGGATCAGGAGGGCCAGGACCTGGTTCTGCCGTCCCCGGAGCAGCCCAGACTCCGGTTCCGCTGTCCGCATCTGCGTGATCCCCCACCCACCTCCACTGCCCTCATGCCGCCCCTGCTGGCGCTGGCCCTCCTGCTGGCGCTGCCCGGCGCCAGCCCGAAGGAATGCTTCTTCTGCGAGGTGACCTCCTCCCGGCACTGCCCCAGCACCCGCATGAGCTGCGCCGCAGACGAGGACTGCTTCGTGGGGCGCGGTGCCGCCCTGGGAGTCTCCCTCATCCAGACCAAAGGCTGCACCCGGGCCATCCGCTGTGGCAAGGAGCACCCCGTTACCCACATGGGGGTGACCTACAGCCTGGTCACCCAGTGCTGCAAAGGCAACCTGTGCAACCGGGCCAGCTCCCGCCCACGGGGACCCGGCCTGGGTCTGCAGCTGGCGCTGGGCGCGGCCGTCCTGCTGGGGGCGCTGTGACGGCCGGGGGGACGAGGCATTCGAGGAATAAAGCCCTGGCACAGGGTGATGGCTGGCGTGGTTCTCTGTGGCCCCAGAGGCTTTGGGAGGGATCTGGATGAGGCATCAGTGGGGTGGAATGAATGTGGGGGGCAGTGGGGAACTGGGAAAAGGACCCAGGCGTCCGGTGGTGTATACAGAATCATAGAGGCTGGCAAATGGGACCTAGGCGTCTGGGGGGTGCATGCAGAGTCATGGGGGGAGCAGTGGGGATGGCAAATGGAATCCAGGCGTCTGGGGAGGCCCGTCTTTGCGTCAGCACAACAGGCATCCGACCCAGCATCGGGGCCCCCAAACCCCGGCGTCTGGGCCCACTCGGGCCCCATGCGTCCTGCCTCCCTAAGTGCCCCCCCAGCCCATGGATGCTGGATGCTGCCACCCTCCTGCCTAAACGCCGAGCGATGCCAATGAGGTAAGGGGCTGCCGCACCCCAACGCCGGGCGAGGGGTCCCCCCTATACCCATCCTCCACCCCAGAGGCGGTCGCATCCCAGTGCTGGGAGTCGGGGGGTGCATCGGGGGGCAATGTTGCTGTTCCCACTCCCATGAAGGAGCATTTGGGGGTTCCCCCCCCCATTTTCCAGGGTTTTATTTTCCAATGTGGGTCTTTCAAAACATTTAATTTTTCTCATCTCTTTGTCTCCCCTCCCCCTGCACCCTGCTACCCTCTTGCCCCTCCCCCCTTGCCCCTGCGCCCCACTACCTCCACCCCTGCACTTCGCGACCCTCTTGCCCCCCCCCCGCACCCTGCTATCCCCACTCCCCCTTCCTCCCCCCACTTTCCTCTCACCCTCCCTGCGGCACCCCTCCCACCTCGCTTCCCTTCTACACCCCTCTCCTCGTTCCCCTCCCCCATGCACCCCTGCCCCCCCACTATCCCCCTGCACCCCACTCTCCTCCTGCCCCCCCTCCCCAGTTTCACATGGAGCGACGCCCGGCTGAGCCGCCAGCTGGTGACGCTGCTGACGGGCGAGATCGCCGGGGCCTTTGACCGCGAGTTCCGGACCCTCTACGCTGCCTCCCGCCCGCTGGCGCCCGCCCGGGACCTCCCGCCCGCCCCGCCGGCCCCACCCCGGGACGGCCGCGCCAACGGCCAGCCTGCCCCCTACCTCAGCGTCCTGGGCGGGCTGCAGCTGTCCAAGGGTGCCCACCGGGTGGCCGAGCGCCGCTCCGTGGCCCCCCAGCCCGTGGCCAAGAGCCGGGCTGGGGAGTGGGAGTTGGTGCGGGCCATCTGGGCCACGGCGGCCGACGAGCCGCCCGCCCCACCCCGCCGCCTGGGCCCCGAGGGCCACAGCGCCCTAAGCGACGTCCACCGGGGCGGGCAGCCGGCCCGGCTGGCGGGCATCGCGGCGCAGAGACCCAGCAAGTCCCTCTGGGACCTGAGCCGCCTCTCCCAGCTCTCCGGCTCCAGCACTGGCCCGGACGGCACCGAGCCAGGGGAGGAGGCGAAGGTGAGCGGGTGGCACCAGGGAGCAAGGGATAGGGCTGGGGGGCTGGCTATCTCAGGACGGGGGCAGGGCTGGGGAAATGGGGGGGGCCTGTGTACGGGATGGGGGCAGATCCAGGGGGCTAGGGCTGGAGGTTGCCCCCCCCACATGACCCGGGCAGGGCTGATGGTGGCCTGGCATCCCCTGCGGCTCTGGTCCTGGCTGCACCCTGGGCCCCGCCTTGGCACCACATTCTCCCCGCCATGGGTCAATATTGACCTAGGTGCAGTGCCCGCCTCTGCCCTTCCCCAGTGCCCCAGGCAAGCTGTGGGGCATGGGGGGGTGCAGAGCCTTTCCCCCAGGCCTTGACACCCCTGGGGAAATGATGCAGATTGGGGGGGGGGATGATGGGGCACTGGAGGGGCAGGAGGGCCCTTGGGGGTGCTGTGGGGGGAGATGTCGGAGGGTAGAAGGAGGGTGGGGTGGGGCAGGGGAGCTGCTGGAAGGGGCTGGGGTTGGGAGATGGCTAGGGAGGCCCTGGGGGGCATGGCAGGGGGCAGATGTTGGGGCTCAGAGGCTCTGGGGGGTCAGAGAGGCTCTGGAGGGGGGAGGAAAGAGGGTGCTGGGGGGCACTGGGGTGCTGCCAGGAGGTCCTGCGGTGGGGGGTGCTCAGGGGAGATGTTGGGGTACATGGTGCTGGGCTGGGGGGCAGAGGAGAGATGTTGGGGGCACAAGGTGCTGGAGGGGAAATAGGAGATTCTGGGGTGCAGCTGAGTGGCACTAACTCTCCTGGGGGGGCTGCCCCCCATTTCTCCCCCCCAGGGCAAGCCCAAGTGGGGCTCTCAGGACACGCCCGCCCGGGCACTGATGAGGCGGAGGGGTGCGCCCCCCGCCAGCGAGGACCCCCGCCTGCCCCTCATCTACCTGTCCCCCGCATACAAGACCCCGGCGCCTGGGTACGGAGGCCTGGGCCGGCTGCAGGGCCAGCTCTACCATGGGCCCCCAGCCCTGCCTCGGCCCTGGGGGGTCCCCCACGGCTACAGCCGGCCCCGCCACTACTGACCGGGGGGCAAGCGACCTCCCCCATCCCCCCATGCTGTCCCCGGTGGGGCAGGCCAGTGGGTTACACTGGATCCAACTGGTGAGTGGGAAGGACTTATACTGGTGTTACTGGGAGAAACCAGTGCCTGCTGTGGGGTTCAACTGGAATCGGAAGGGCGGCGTCTCCCTGTTATACAAGCTGTTATACTGGTGTTACTGGGAGGAACTGCTGCTGGCATCCCCTGGACTCTGGAGAGAGGCTTCCTCGGAAGAACTGGGGCCTGCTTGTGGGCGAAACTGGAACCACTCGGCTTTATTTCCAGCTCAGGTGTTAACTGTTGGAACAGCTGCAGCTGAGAAGTCACTGGAGTCAGCCAGGCCCTGGGAGCCTCTGTACTGGTGTTACTGGGCTGCACTGGTGGGCCTTGATGGGAAGGGGATCTGCAAGACAATTACTCCCCCCCCCCCCCACCACCTCCCAGCTTGGTGATTGGCAGCCCTGGGGGCAGGAGAGTAATGATTGCACTGGAGTGACTGGGACACGGGGCCAGGTCAGCACCCCACAGAGAACAGGGCTGGGCCGCCGCTGGGAACCCAACCAAGCGGCTCTGCTGGAGCTACTGGCGTGGACTGGTTAAACTGGGGGTACAAAGATTTCCTTCCACACCCCAGGGGCTTACTGGCCTTGGCGCTCTGGGGAGGGGGGCCGGAGTATGACTGGGTTAAACTGGAAGGAGAGGGGCGAGTCTTTCTCCCGCTTCTTGAGAACGTGTTTGGAAGACGGGGGCCCAGGCGCTGGCATCCGCTGGGCTTTTCCAGCCAGCGCTGGTGGGAATACGGGGCTGAACTGGGCCTACGCCAGCGGTGATCTTACGCAGTCGGTCTGGATGAACTGGGCCCCAGATCCCCGTCAACGGGGCCCACGCTCATTTTAATGGGAGCACGCGCTAAAGGCTGCGTGAGCGAGCGGATGTACACTGAAGGGGGGGGGGGTGTAGCAGGTTAGAGTGGGTGGGGGCTCTGGGAGCCAGGACTCCTGCAGGTGCCCCTCACCTCTGGGAGGGGAATTGGGTCTAGTGGGTGGGGGGAGGGACTGGACACCGGGGTTCTGTTACCAGATTGTACATAATGATCATCCCTTGTCAAGGTGCAAACACCCCAACATGTGTCTCCCATTCAAAGAGGGGGTGTGTTCCCTTGCAATGTTCGCCCTTCCCCTGCTGGTCTGGGACCCGGCTGCAGGGGGTTGGACAGGGGAGCCCCAGCTCCCGGAGTCAGGGGATCTTTGGTGGATCACCCCCTTCAATTAACAAAGCAGCTACTGGCCTGTGGGGCTTGGGAGAAAGGAAGAAAAAAGTGACTGAGCGCTGCCAGGGTCTGCAGAGAGCCTGAGTTGACTGCTACCCTGGGGGACCTGCCCTGGGCATGGGGTCTTCTGCCCCCCACAGCACTGAGGCTGGGACTGAGCACCCCACAGAAGACAAGCCATAGCTCAGGGGGGGCATATCTGCCCATTGTAGGTGGGAGGAGACGAGTGGGGGGCCAGTAGGCCCCCCCCCATTGCCCATGTGGGGCTGAGCACAGTGGGGTGAGGGGCAGTGCAATTGACCCAGGGGGATGTGACATTGACCCATGCCAGCTGAAGGGGGGTGAACAGAGAACACGGCTGTAAGGCAGGCAGGGTCCGGTTTAATAGGCTACTAATTAAGGGGAGAACTCCCAGGACGGACAGACAGATCCGAGGG
Organism: Emydura macquarii macquarii; assembly: GCF_026122565.2. Lineage (NCBI taxonomy): Eukaryota > Metazoa > Chordata > Testudines > Chelidae > Emydura > Emydura macquarii. The sequence goes on from NW_027133433.1 coordinate 753,606, forward strand.
CTGTAACAGCACTGTGCCCCTGCACAGCTGTTACCTCCACAGGCCACACACACCACACACACCCCCAGGGCAGAGCCTCCTTTGCAAATCCAGCAGAGCCAGGGTTGCTGGACAATCACTAGGAAGGGGGCCCCCCCACACACAATGGTGTCAGCTGCCAGCGCCCCACAGCAGGGGCAGGGTCGCCTGCCGCCATGCAAAGCGGGAGCTGCTGCAGGCCAGATCTCTTGCAGGGCAAAGCTGCCCCCCCCCCCCAGGCCCCATGGCTCTGGCACAGAGGGATGGGGTCAGGACCCAGCGGCCCTCGCCTTTGCATGGGACTCACGCCGCCACTCCTCTTGGTCCCCCTGCGCTCCCTCAGATGCCTTCTGTAGCCTCACAGCCAGTTCAAGGGCAGTATTCCCCAGGGAGGCAGGTCAGCAGGAGGGGGGTTTCATGGCTGCAGGAAGAAAAATGGGGGGTGGGCTCAGGTGGGGGGGTGGGACCCCCAAAAATTGGGCCACAGACCCCTTCAACATCCTCCCACCCCGACTGAGCACTTCTGGGCTCTTGCTGTTTTATAAGCTCCAGAACCAGTGTGTACTTTCCACAGGGTAACAACCTACTACTGCTGCCGGCAGCAGACACACACACACCTCAGCTGGCAGAGGGCTCAGTTTGGATCATGCTTGGGGCTTCCACCCCCTGACACACTGTAGGCTCGTTGAGAGAAGTGTGGGGCCCTTGACCATCATTTGCTGAGGCCCTACCCCCTCCCATTTCACCCCAATTACAGGCAATCTGGGGGGCCCAGAGCTCTGGTACAAGTGTCCCTCCTTTCATCTGCCCTGGTCACCCCTCCTGCCCCAGCTGGGTCACAAGCAGGGGTTGAACACACACATAGCCCAAGGAAGTTACAGGAAATTGCACATTTTTGAAGCGTCAGCTGTTGTGACATGAACCTTTCACCATTTCCTCCCAAAAACACTTTTTTCCAAATATGCAAAAAATGTTTTAAGAGAGGGACAAAAGTGGAAACTGACGTGTTTGGATTTTTATTGGAACAAAGTATTTTAGACTCTTTTCAGGTCAAACACTTTGAGACAATCAGAAGAGTTTTGTAAAAGGGAACTTCCCTTTTTAAAAAGAACCTACAGAAAACCCATGAAGCTTTTTTTTTTTTTTTTTTGGGGGGGGGGGGGGGGGAAGGGGAATCAAAGTAGTCTATTCCAAAAAGGGCAAGAAGGTTTTTCTCCCCCCCCCCCAAAGCCTTTTCCTAAACCTTTCAATTTTGACAAAAATGGGGTGGGGGGTTTTGGGTCAAAAACCCTTTTGATGAAAAAAAGCCAACCAGCTTCACACCCAACCGCGGGGGGCGGGGGTGGGGGGTGCGCCAGAGTCAGATTCCAAGGCCTGACGGCACCACTGTGATAATCTGATCAGACATCAGGGCCCAAGCATAATTTTTTCAGGCCCAGGACAAACTTGTAACACGGGGCCCCTCTCACACCCCCCCACAATCCCTGGTCCCATGCATACAATTTTATGAGCCATGAAAAGTGTTTTCCTCGTGGTAATGGGGACTGCAGCCTGGGCCAGGTCCCCAGGCCCTGGTAAAGTGTACGCTTCCCCCCATGTGGGGGCCCCGTCTGACATCACGTGTAACACAGGCCGTAGGATGTCCCCAGAGAGCAGGCGACACAGACTCAGTGTGGAAGGGAGAGGGGCAAAGATCCACCCCACCCCACCCACCTGTGGGAAGGATCACCGTGCCCTTGCTGTGTCCTGACGGCTGGTGGAGCTGGATCCCGGGCACCTGCCCCAGCAGCCTCAGCACATTGCCATCCTCTGCTTCGTGGCTCAGCGCCAACAGGTCCAGGCCGTGGTCCCGCCACACGGTGTCCAGGAGCCTGGGCAGCCCCAAGCCCATGGGGAAGGGGCGCAGGACTTGCTGCAGCAATGGGGCGAGTGTGCCGGCGGCATCTGGGGACAGACGCGCCGAAGGATCAGAAGGACGGAGACACACGGAGCCCCGGAGATTGGACCCCGCTCAAAATTCCAGAACCCAGCAGTTCTGCTCTAACCACTGGACCCCGCTCCCTTCCCAGAACCGGGGACAGAACCCAGGAGTCCTGGATCCCAGCCTCCCCCCCGCTCTACCCACTAGACACCACTCCCCTCCCAGCACCAGGGAGGGAGCCCAGGCCTCCTGGCTCCCATCTCTGTGCTTTAATCACCTCTGTTTCCCGTGGATTTCGATCTCTTCAACGGAGCCGGCTTCTCTGGCTGCTGGAGTTCCAGGTCCCCTGTTTCCGGACAGCAGCAGCAGCAAGCAGACACTGGAGCCGGGCGCTGGGCTGGCTGTGACAGGCTGCTGTGTGGGGCCGGACTGGGGGGAGGCTTTGGGGCTGCTGCGGATTCATTTGTCAATTCTAGAGGGGGGGCGGGGGAAGGAACAGAATCTACAGCAAAAAAATAAATCCCAGACCAGAGATAAAGCAACAACCGGGCAGCAGGGTGGATGAGTCAGACACAGGGGGTGTGGGGAGGGAATCAAGGCTGCGATACAGCCTGGGGGCACCCACTCACCACCCCCACCTGCCCATCAAGCGTCCCGCTCGATGTGCAGGGTCTCAGCGTGCCTCAAAACAAAGCCTCTCGCCCCCAGGGTGGCAACGAACTCCTCAAAAACCCGAGAGAGGCGCAGCTGCCACCTGCCTGCGTTTGCCGGGAGCCGGAACAAACGGCTCTGAGAGGGGGCGGAGCAGCTGAGCATAAGACGCACAGTGTCTTAACTTCAGGGCATCTCCCCTCCCCGCCTCCGTAGCACCAGGCGCAGGCTCTGGGCACACTCAGGAAGGCGGATCTGAGCACGCTGCATAAGATGTATTCTTGTCCGAGCATCCAGGGCTACCAGGCAGAGTGGCCTCCACTGGGCCACGAGAAAAGACATCACAGTGGCTACAACGCAGGTAATTCCCAACCAGGGGAATATTTCCTGGCAGGAGGGGCTGTAGCTTTTGGAGCTGTTTGAAGGGAAGCAGGGCGGGACAAACCCCCTGGAGGGGGAAATTCCCATGGGAGGATGGGAACCCACCAGCCCTACCTGTCTGAAGCTGGATAAGGCACTGGAGGCCTCTCTTAGGGGTGCGCAGCCGCAGGCCGGGCACCTGGGCCATGAACTTCAGGACGTCCGCGGCACCGGCAGCCTGGCTCAGCGTCTCCACTGTGACCCCATGCCGACGCTTCATGATCTCCAGCAGCTTCGCCAGCCGCAGGCCGGAGGGAAACGCCGACAGGACGCCCCGCACGAGCAGGGCGATGGCCGCAGCACCTGGCGCCGACCGACACAGAGCCCAGAGCTTGGAGTTAGGAGTCAAGTCACACCCCAGAGCCGGGGAGAGAACCCAGGAGTCCTAGCACCCACGCCACCCTCTAACCACTAGACCCCACTCCCCTCCCAGAGCTGGGGGTACAACCCAGGAGTCCTGGCTCCCAGCCCCACTCACGAGACCCTACTCCCCTCCCAGAGTCAGGGATTGAGCCCAGGAGTCCTGGCTCCCAGCATCCCCTGGACTCCTGTCTGGCTCCCATCTCTGCACTTCACCCACCTTCGTTTCCCCCCGATTTCGGTCTTTTCGACTGTGCAGGTTTCGGGGGCCGCTGGCGCGCCAGGTCCCCTCCTGCAGGACGGCGGGACCCAGAGGACACGGGAGCGGAGCGTCGGGCTGGCTGCGCCGGGTTGCTGCGTGGGGCCGGACTCGGGGGGGCCCCCAGGGCTGGTGAAGATTTGTTTGGCAACTCTAGAAAGGGGGGGAGGGGGAGGGAAGAGAACAGAATCTACCGAAAAAATAAATCACTGACACAGAGCAGAGATAAAGCAGCAACAGGGCCTGGGGTGGGTGAGTGAGTGAAAGACACCGGGGTGGGGGAGAGAAATCAAGGCTGTGATATAACCTGTGTGCACCTAACCACTAGACCCCACTCCCCACCCAGAGCAGGAGATAGAACCCCAGAGTCCTGACCCCCTTCCCCTCACCCCATCACTCTAACCCCAGAGGTAGCCTCTGCTCACTTCTTGGCCCAGCCCGTTCCTTGGGCCACTCGTGAACCGGGTCCCAGCAGTCGGTGGCCCAGTCGCCAGGGGGCGCAGAGCAGGGGTACCCGGGAGCGGAGCTTGGCGCGGGGGGATCCCCACCTGAAGGGAGGAGAGGACAGAGCCCCATGGGTCATGAAACCAACCAGGGGGAGAGACAGGAAGAGCCCAGGGGCAGGGGATAGGAGCTGGGGGGCCTGCCCATGCTCTCCCCCACAACCCCATAGGGAAGATGCAGCATACAGCCACCCAGGCCAGACAGACGGCTGGGCAGAGGGCCCGTGACAGCTGGGACAGACAGCCAGAGATCAGAGCCACGGATACACCAGGCCCCATGGCTCCCCCCACCCCCTATTGCTTCCTCCAGGCCTACCAAAACCCTCCAGCCCCCTTCACTCCCCAAATCCTCCATCCCCTCCTTTCACCCCCAAACCACCTCCATCCCAGCCCCCCCACTCCCCTCCCAGCAGGGGAACCAAGGCATGCACTGCCCCTGGCCGTACCAGCTGGCTTCAGGGGCTTCAATTCCTTGGGGGCCTCTGTCCGAGGTTGGGGGCGGCAAGGTCTCTTCTTAGGAGGGGGGCACCCCTCCTCAGCCAACAGCTTCTTCCCCAAGCCCAACTTGGGGGAACCATCAGACACCACCACCACCTCCAGCCAGGGCTCCATGGGGCCCAGCCAGGATCTTCGCCAGCCCACCTGTGAAGGGAGATCTCTCGAGCCAGAGACAGAACCCAGGAGCCCTGGTTCCCAGCCACCCCCAGCTTCTAACCCACCAGCCCCCACTGCCCTCCTAGAGTCAAGGAGAGAACCCAGGAGTCCTAGCTCCCTTCGGAGAGGATCCCCCCCCAAAAAAGACACTATAAGAACAAAAACCAAAACCAGGAGGCACAAACTAACAGGTCAGCCCCTTTTATACCTTAGTCCCTTATGGGGTGTGGCCCAAGGGAGCCAATCAGGGGACACCCTCTGGTCACTGAAGGCAGGACCTGAGGAGCAGGCCTTGCCATTGGCTGGTGCTCCAAGCCAATCCCCTGTGCCCTCTGGGAGTTCCAGGCCCCCTTTATTTTCCAGACATTGGGCAGGGGAGGGACTGGAGCACTTTGGGGGAGGGAGCCACTGTGGGGCAGTGAAGATGTGAAGGGGCATTTTGGGGAGATCACTGAGGGGGTGGTTTAGAGGCCTCCTGTGGGGGGGATCATTCAGGGAGGAGGAATCAGGTATTTGGGGGTCAGGGAGCATGTGGTCGGCTCCCCTGAAAGAGGCGTAGCGGGCCAAAGAGAACAGTGTTAGCCTCCTTGGCAGGGGTCCTTTGAGCAGGATCTTGGGGGTGGCTGAGGGGGGATTTGGGGGGTTCCCAGAACAGCAGCTCTGAAGGGCGACGACAGGCGTAGGGGGCTGGCGCAGCCGGCCACGGTCCTTCAGCCTCTGAAATTTGGGACAGATGCTCCCGCTTTGGTAACCCGGAAATTTCATCCCCGTCCCCAACCCTTCCCTTCGCAGCTACAACCCCGCGGGGCCGTCTCAGCTGCTCCTTCGGTGCAAATGGGTTGTTTTTTTTCCTTCCTTGCTTTGCAGTTGGAGAGCAGCGCTCCGGCCCTATGCACACAGTAATGGCGGCACTGGAGGGGTTACCGCACCCCCTGCCTGACGCAGTAACAGCAAACACCCCATAAAAAGTGTTCCAGCCCCGCTGTGTGTGTAACAGACCGGGCAGGTCCCTAGATATTAATTACAGGCAAAATGAGAGCGCAGGGAGATTTCCAAAATCATCTTTTCTTTTCTTTTTTCATTTTCCTTTTGAAAATGTGGACTTCAGGCTGAAAGGACGGGTCTGCACGGCCCAGGGAACCGCCCCTTCCCCCCGCCATTTCAAACAGATCGAATAAGAAACCTCCCCAGCTGGATCTTACACCCATTTCTGATTAGAGCTGGGACAACAATTGGGGGTGGGGGGGTTAGTTCCCTGGCGGCTCAGAAAGATAAGAACATTTTATTTTGGGTCAGGTGCCTCCTGAGGTGCCTTTGCCCTGCTGTGTTCCAGGGCAGTGATTTCCCACCTTTTCTCATTTGTGTACCCCTAAAAATTTCAAACGGAGGTACGGACCCTCTGGGAAACCACGGGGATCTCCTGTGGTAGCAGATTTGCCTGTTACCTTGGGGTGTGCTCATTTATTAGGGTTACTTTCCTGGAAGGGGGGGTGTGATTCTACTAACGTACTGCTTGTGTTACGTGTGTGTTCATACAGCTACAAGTCCCATCCCAAGGGAGTTATCCTGCAGGACCTGAAGTTTTTCAGGGCTGGGTTCCTCCAGCCCCAGATTCAAATAACCCCCCACCCCCAGAGACACACACACGTTCCAGATTAAGCCTGGTCTCAGCCGCACTGGGTATCAGCACTCTCAGCTGTCCCGATATGTCCCTGCACTCAGCAGGCTGGGTGACACCCTTATATGCCCCTTTGCACCACACCAGAGCAGAGCGCACTTCTGAGCAGGCTGGGTCCAAACAGCACTTTCAGCTGCCACCCTCATATGCCCCTGGACTCCGCCGCCTAGGCAGAGCAGCGCTTCTCAGCTGCCCCGCACCACTCTACAATTGTTCTAGTAGCAACCCCCTTGCTGACCAAGCCCCATAGGATTTTGGGGCACTCCAGGGATCTTTGGCTGAGGTAAGAGAAGCGTGGCTGCAGAGCAAGACAGGGAAGCCCAGAACACAAAGGAGTAAATGCAGTTTGGAGAGAGAGAGACGGGCACCCAGCATGATTATAAGAGTTAGTTTATTGCCAGGTGTATAAAACTTATGATCCTAATAGTGATACCATCCAAGGAGAGAAACACAATCACACACTTCCAACACTACACACTGAACATTGGGCTATTGGAGAAATCAGCCCAGCTTTGATTACAAAAGTAGAAAGTTATACCAGGACTGAGAGAGAGAGTGTTGGGGTAAGGGGGGGGGACGTCTCCCCACCCCGTGCAGCTCAAAGGTTCCCAGCAGACAGGCTGTTCAGCGTAGGGTCCGGAGCGCTTGAGACAGGCAAAGCCCCCAACACGAGCAGTCAGGAAAAGGTGACGTCCCCGTGGAGCTGCTGCAGCATTTGGACCCAGGCTGCAGAACAGAAGTTTGAACTTGGAGGGTTTTTGTAGGGAAGAAACAAGGGTTCGAGGGAGAACACCAGGTTTGTTTATGGGTAGACGATGACTCAAGGGGGACACCAGAGTGGTTTCCTTTATGCGGGACGTTAGGAGCTGATCGTTGCTGGCTCTGGGCCGTGTCCCTTCCAGGGAGCTCACAGTGCGACCAGGCAGAATCAGTGCTTTGGAGATCAATAACTGGAATGGTCTGATAACCGCAGAGCTGGGTGTGTGCAGGTGGGGGTTCATTTATAGCAGGAGCAGAGATCTCCCATCATGCAGTGCGTCCCTGCTTTGCCAGTCCCAGAGTTCAGTGCGGTTCCTGCCATGGAGGTCGGTTCTCCCTTCGGTATGCTAATTCTTGTTCCATCTTTGCTTCTGTTCTCCAGTGGATGTGCTAATTGAGATGCTGCCTTTTTACATCTTTGCTGTCGATGAGGCTAGGGGAGTTGCCTCAACCCTATCACCCTTGTTTGGAGGGGTTCAGGTGTGTCTCCCGCTGCCTTTTCATTGCTTTTGGTTTCTGGTGAGTCAGAGAGAGTAGGGGTTTTGCGCCCGGGTTCCCCAAGAACACAGAACTGACAGGTAACACCTAGGAGTCCACACACCATAGGTTGAAAACACTTGTTTAGATCCCCTAAGCCCAGGCCCTGCTCCAGTAGGGTTCTTCCATCATAGCATAAATTCCCTGGCCCCCCGTCTGCTGAGAAAAAAATTTGATGCATGAAAAAGAAAAAAAATGACCCTTGGTTTAGGGTCAAACTAAACATTTCATTTAACCAGCAACAAAACATTTTGTTCCAGTTCTGACCTTCCTGTCCTTTTCTAACTGCAACGGAAGGGACTCTCAAAACGAAACCATTTCAAATCACAGCCATTCGTTTGCCCGATTTTTCTTCTTCCACTAAAATAAGCCTCAAAAATCAACGCGCAGACGCAAAGCATTTCAGAGCGCCCCAATCTGCATTTCTCAGCTAAAGGATTTGAATGAAGATTTTCACCCAGCTCTATTCGGGTGCGTCAACACGGCAAGCAGCAGACCGGGCTCATGCTACAGCACTAGATGGAGCGGTGTAGATGTTGGGGCCTGAGTCTTCGGGGCAGGGGGAGGTTTGAGGACCCAGGCTGAGAGACTTGCAGCTGCTTGCTGTGTAGACGTCACCTTAGAGCAGGAGTGATGGAGGACAATCCCACCGCTGCCACCAGTTGGCTCTGAAGCAGCCGGCGTCTCTCGTAGTTGGAGAATGTGCTAGAGGGAACTCAGCGCCAAGCCAACCTGGCTGTCCTCGTGCAGCACACGCTACCCAAGTGGATGATGTGAAGGAACCTCCAGTGGTGACTTTGCTTTGTTGGGTTCTAGGTTCTGCAAGGCAAGGGCCTCTGCTCTAGAACCTTTAAGAGGTGATTTCCCTTCTGTAGGAAAGTAAAGAGTTAAAAGCTGGATAAATGGTCAGGCCTAAGCTACAGGGAACGGAGTCAAGGCACGGGCAAACCTTGTTCGTTAATTGGTGTGAATTCTATTTCGAGTTTGTTATCTCTCTTCTTTTCCTCCCTTCCTGGCCATCTGCACAGGGGATAAGTTTATCACCACTCCTGCACAAGGCCCTTGGTGGGAGGAAAGCCTGATCTTCCTTCTCTCCCTGGCATGCCTTTACTTCAAAGAATATTAGGGTAAAATTAATAGGTTTTGAGGAGATGTGCCTGCCCTCTGTATGGTAATCCTGTAAACAACAAACAGGGGCAGGTATAATTGTATTCATCATGTAGTTAATATTCATTTTATAGATTTCATGGTCTATGGGGAGTTGCTGGAAGTGTATACGTTTACAGACGGTTATAAATAAAAGAATTGTAAAGTAACCCCTCGTCGCTCACTCCCGGCGTGGAGGTGGAACAAGCAGGCAATAAAAGAAGCCGTCTCCCCAACCCACCCCCCGGGACAACCTGTTTGGTTATTTCTAACACCTGCCGTGATGAGAAAAAATGTCACCCAGGAGCAGATCATTCAGGAAGCAAATTTTATTGGGAGAACAGTTGGAGATTCGTAAAATAAATTATGAGACAAGATTCCCCCGGAGGAGTGGAGAAATAAATATTTTAGTAAAGTTTTTCCTTTTCTCAGGGCAACTCTATGGCTCTGAAGGCGCATCAGACCCTGTCCAGCCAACCCCACATAACACTGGGCGTGTGCTAGATTTTCACTGCCCCCTCCCATGCCCCCCCCCCCCCAAAACAGGGTGGGGCCTAGATCCCCACATAATGGAGTGGGTTGCAGATTCCTTAGCCGCCAACGAAATGAACCATGTTGTAGATTCCCTCACCAGAACGGGTTCTACATTCCTCAGGCCTCAACATAATGGGGTGGGTTCTAGATTCAAAGCGGAGTGGGTTCTAGATTCCACCATGTGCTAGCCCAATGGAGGGTGTTCCAGCTTCCCAGACACCAGAATGGAGCTGGTTCTAGATAGCCCTTCTCAAGTGGAACAGGTTTTAAATTCCCTTGTCAAATCAAGTGGGTTCTAGACTCAGGTTGCCAGCAGGTGGAGAAGGTTGCAGATCTCACACAATGCAGGAGTATGTGCTGGATCCATCCCAACCTCCACCAAGAGGGGGTGGGTTGTCGAGCCACCGGACCTCACCAAAATGGAGAGTGTCCTAGCTCCACCCCCAGTCCCCACTAAAATGGGGTGGGTTCTAGATTCTCAGCCTCCCCCCACCCCCCGCTGGCTGAATCCCAGACAGACCCCAGCTTGAAAGGAAGGAGTACATTTTTCTGCCTACTCCCTGTTAGCAAATCCACCCCCTGCTCAGCCAGCGCTACGGGGAGGCTGGGTGCCCCCCACCACTCGGGGGCAGTGGGGTCAATCCAGTCCCAGGCCAGGGGGATATGGGGCCTTCTCCCTAATTTCAAACCAACCTCTCCTGCCCTCCAGGAAGGCTCCGCCCAACCCCATAGCGACACCTGCCCCCTTTTCCCATGCCCTGGGGGGCACCTCCAGACCCACGCACAGCTGGCGACGTGGGAACGCGGCTCCCTCTCCCCTAGCAGGAGAGAAGCATTTCCCACCTGCACTGGCTCCACAATCCCCTCTTACCCATCCTGACCTAGCCCATTTCACACACCCCCCCCACGCCCATTTCACACACACCATCAGCTCCCACCGCCCGCCTCACAGAAGGACACAGTCCTTCTTGCGCTTGGGCGGCTTCCCCTTACTCCCCATAGGCGGGGGACGGGATGGGGAGACAGGGGGCAGGCGGGGCTTTGGCTTGATGGCCGCCCATGGTGCCCCCCCGTCCTCCCGCTGTTTGTAGGGGGCTGCAAAACTGGCTTCACTCAGAGGCAAAGGCCTAAAGGGGGTTCTCACCGTGGGGGAATCTGCGGCGCCAGAGATGCCTTGGATGGGGGACCAGGCCGGCGCAGGGGAGACCAGGGCCATGGGGGACTGGTCACCAGACGTGGGTGCTGGCAAAGTTGGGGGAAAGGATGGTTCTGGGCTGGGACAGCTTGGAGAGCTGGGGGCAGAGTTAAGGCTGTAGAGGATGGCATCCGTGCCAACCTCGTAGTGCAGGCTCAGAGGTGGGGTCGAGGCAGAAGGGGAGCCCATGCAGGACGGGAGTGCAGAAGATGCCAGATCCGGTGGCAGGGGCAGCTCGGCCACCAGCTCAGATGGGTACAGCAGCTGCTGGTGCTGTGCCACGGTAACGGCCTCCAGGGCGACAGTCTCCACAGTGATTGGTGCCATGGTTTCGTGCTCTAATCCGGTCATTGGGGAGCAGGGGGCAGCTGAGGCAGTGGGGAGCTCAGCTGGGGCTTCTGCTGCCACCCCATGCCCTGGGGGAGGGCTGCAAGGAACAGGGGGCCGGTCTGGGCCTGCAGGAGCAGGGGAGGCCTCTGGGACACCAGTGCCCCCCTCCTGAGCCTCCAGGGGGCTGGCAGGGATGGCAGGAGATGGACAGACCCCAGCTGGGGCCGCCAGCACCACGGCAGGGCTGGCGAGAGGGGATGCTGCCTCCGGCAAAGATGGGGGGAGACCTAGACAGACAGGAGAGAAGGGAAATGGGCTCAGTGATTGTGAAGCTTAGAAGGGGGAGAGCGCCCTCCTGCTGAGCCGCCCCCCACCCCAACTCCCCACAGCACAGCACCACCCCCCAGTCAAGCCCCCCCAACCAGCTCTCTGCAGCACGGCACCCCCAGCAGTGACCCAGCCTGGCCCTTCTCCCCCTCCTCACACGTACCTGTCTCCTCGCCGGCGCCGGGGGGCTCCTGAGGGCAGACCGGGAAGAGCAGCGTCTGCACCCCCCAGCCCTCCACCCTCACGGCCCCGGGCATGGCCGCCAGCTGCTCCTTCACCGAGGCCGAGCTGTCCAGGGGGAAGAGGTCGCAGTAGGCAGCGCTGTAGACCTGGCGGAAGTGGAAGAGGGAAATGCCCCCCGGGTAGCCCCGCAGGACTCGGGCCACTTTTTGCTCCAGCTCAGAGCGCGCGGCCGGGTCCAGCCGGGGGCTGGCCGGGCGGGGCAGCCGGCTGGGGGCCGGCGCAGAACTGTTCGGGGCAGCCCCCCCGTAGGCCACCAGGCCCAGCGGCTGGTTGGCGAAGGTCAGCAAGGGCGGCTGCCGGGGGACGGCCACAGGAAGGCGGGAGCCGGGGAAGTGGCTCAGGGAGACGGCTCGGGCACGGTGCCCGGGGGCGGATCTGGCCGGCGGGTGGCCCGGGGAAGCGGCGATCGGTGCAGCCAAGTGGTGGCAGGAGTTCCACAGCCTGGGAGCTGGAAGGAGAGGGGAGAAGAGACGCCCTGTGAGACACTGAACTTCGCCGTCCCTGGGGGACGCAGGAGCGCGGCACGCGGCCCCTCCCGATGGCACCGTTTGCAGGGAGCCTGACCCCCATCGGCCGAGCAGCCGTCGGTGGCCCCCCAGGGACAGATGGCCCCTGTATCACAAGCCCGGGTCTTTCAGCTCCATCACTAAATCAGGGGAGCCAGGTTCAATGCCAACCCAGGGGGAGGGCAGCGTTTGATTTCCCACCAGGGCACAGTGGCTGTCTGGACCCGGCATCTGCATGGAGGGTGGAGATTCCCCGTGGAGGGGTTTTCCTGCGTCCCCTTTGCAGACGTTTCTGTGCCAGGCCTGTTCACAGGATGCCTGTCAGTCACTCAGGGAACCCTCGTGTGCCATATAATTGATTTCCACTGCCTCCAAAGCAGAGGCAGGACCACATGGTTTTCCTCATTATAGCCAGCTAACACGCTACACCCCAGAGGCAACTGCATTCTCACAGATGGACTTTGTCCCCCAGTCAGAGGGCATCAAAGCCAGAGCTCCAGTTAAACTTCACAATCTGTAGGCAAGCGCAGAACTGGGAACAGAGCTGTTCTGATAACGTGACCCCAAGTCCCCTACCAGAGCTGGGGATGGAACCCAGGAGTCCTGGCATAGCTCTGCCCTGAACAATCACTGTTGCACCCCTTAGTGTAGACGGTGCCTGTAGCACACTCTACCCCAGGCAAAGGGAAGGGCTATAAATAACACACAGCCACTGCATGCAATTCCCGTTCCCCCAGTAGAGAGCGGTCCCTCCACCCCCATGACCATACCTGTTTTAGGAGCCTCCAGCTGCCGCTGTTTGGGTGGCACCGCCTTGTGGACCCGGCGGGGCCGGAGGGGTCTCTTGGGAGGCTCAGGCCCCAGCTGTGGGGCGCAGGCCGGGTGCCAGCACCGAACCCGCGGTTCCTCGCCCTCCTCGTCCAGGACCACCAGCTCCTTCATGTCACCCAGCAGGTGCCGCAGCGAGCGGTAGCCGTGCCGGGACAGATCCAGGCGCCGGCTGTGGTGCTGGCGGAAGAGCCTCCCGAAATCCCGCAGGGGGATGCCCCCCGGGTGGCTCAGCAGCAGCCCCAGCACATCCCCCTTGAGGGCCAGCTCCGAGCCGGGAACCGGCCCCTCTCCGGCAACCACTGGAGAGAGAAACAGCTGTTGGGGGGGCTCCAAGGGCACCAGCTGGGAGGACTTTCCCCTTCACCAGCCACCAGGGGGACTCTCCCACCGAACAATGTGTGTTGTGCAGGGAGGTGGGATGTCAGGAGTGCAGCCGGGACACCAGGGTAGATGGGCCCCTGCTCCAAAGTGGGAGAGAAATTCCCATCACCAGTTAGGGCTGCAGGTAGCAATGGAAACCTGAAGGAGGGGCGGGGCAGCCCTCCCCCTCTAACCACTAGACCCCACTCCCCTCCCACAGCCAGGGAAAGAACCCAGGCATCCTGGGCCCAGCTCTCTGTGTCTCACCTGCCATCGCCTCCAGGGGGTCCCCCTAGGAGCACACCACAAAGCAAAGGCAAAGGACCTGCTGAGGAAGCAGCTCCAGGCTGTGTGGGGGTGGCCCTTTATAGCCTCAATCCATCGCCCCGCCCTCCTCCTGGACCTCAGTTAACTCCTTGGATGCTGCAACAAAACTGCAAAATCAGGGCTGGAAGCCAGGATGCCTGGGTTCTATCCCCAGCTCTGGGCGGGGAGTGGGGTCTAATGGTTAGAGCAGGTGGGACCTAGGATTCCTGGGTTCTATCCCTGGCTCAGGGAGGGGAGTGGGGTCTAATGGTTAGAGCAGGGGGGCGTGGGACCTAGGATTCCTGGGTTCTATCCCCGGCTCAGGGAGGAGGTGTCTAGTGGTTCGAGTGGAGGCTGGGAACCAGGACTCCTGGTTCTATTCTCCAGCAGAGTTTTGGGGTGTGATTTTGGGTAAATCATGTTACCTCTCCGCTGCCTCATTCAGGTGTAGGGTCCCCCAGTGAGGCGCCCGCCCTGGTCCCTCCAGCACAGCACCCCGGCAGTCTGTTCTCCCTCCCTTTGTGTTTATTCCCCATGCCGGCACCTAAATTGCTCCATCCATGCCCCAGTCTTTACAGGACCAAAGACAGAGGGGTGGGAAATGAACCCAGGTCTCCAGGCATGGCATCCCCCCCTGGAGCAGCTAGGGCCCCCGCTCCTCATCCAGCCTCCAGCACCAGCCTCCCCTTTCCCGTCCAGTTCGGGCACGGCATGCCACCCCCCAGAACTCCCTGTCCAGTTCCCTCCCCCGCATCCCTTCTTTGAGCGGGCCGGGTGCAAACACACCTGCGCTGGCACTCCCTGATCGTGGCCGGGATTAGCAAGCACCTGGGTCCAAAGGTGCCCTGGGAGGCAGGGAACCAGCTGACAAGAGGAAAAGTGGGGAGCAGCCTTCAAAATAGAACCCAGGAGTCCTGGCTCCCAGCCCCCCTTCTCTAACCACTAGACACCCCTCTCCTGCCAGAACTGGTAAAAGAACCCAGGAGTCCTGGCTTCCAGCCCCCCTGCGCTCAACACTAACTCCACCCCAGAGCAGGGGGAGAACCCAGGAGTTCTGGCTCCCAGCTCACATGTTCTAACCCACCAGGCCCCGATGTGGTGTGAGGGGGGTGCTGTGCTAGGCTGCAGGGATAGGGCAAGGGGTTCAGTAGGGGGTGCTGTCCCCTAGCGGTCAGGGCTGTCCCCCGTGCTAAATAGCACCAATTGTGCTTCTGATTCCTCAGAAGAGCCAAGCATCATTGCGATGGGATCTCCAGTCAGCTGGGCCTTGGGTGATTGCATCTTTAGCACAGAGTGCTCTTCTCCCTAGTGTGTTCCCGGCCTTTGAGTCTAATGGGCACTAAAGAAAAAAACCCAGCCCATCCTCATTTTAATACAATAGCGGGCCTTCAGGAATAGGGGACCGAGGACCCCTGGGCTCCATTCCTTGCTTTGTGTCACTGCCCAATGGGCCTCAGTTTCCCCATCTGTAAAGTGGGAGCAGAACCATGATTCTGCCCTTCCTTTTGCAGTGCTTGAAGTCGCTGCATAGGCAGCTGCTGTGCCAGGGCTGCACGTTCTCCCCCGTGAATTACTGCTATCCGAGACCCCAGCTGAGACCAGGGCCCAGGCATGTGTATTAGAGTCTCAGGAGCTGGTGGTTGAGGACGAAACTAGAACCCCAAGGCAGAGAGGCTTTGGAACAGAACCCAGGAGTCCTGGCTTCTAGCCCCACCCTGCTCTAACTACTAGACCCAACTCCCTTCCCAGGGAGCCAGTCCAGTTTAGTGTGTTTCCGTCAGGGGCAGCCCCTGTTAGTTACATGTGCAGACGGGGCTGCCAGCAACGGGGGTTTGGTTCAGGCGTGGCACACGGGGATTGGAGGGCGAGAGATCTGCCGGGAGCTTCCGCCCAAGCTCAAGGGGGTCACTTCATTAGCTGGCAGCAGTAGTAGGCTATTTGCTCCCCACTTTTCGTTGCAGCCCAGCCAGGGCAGCGTGTGCTGGAGCCGTCCGACCTCCCTGGAAATCCTGTTTCACCAGGTAACTCCTGTTAAAACAGGTGCCCACGGGTCCTGCGCCCAGCCAGCCCAGCCACCACTGACCCCCAGCCTCAGCGACCAGGGACGGGCTCCTTCCCCCACACGCCCGCCAGCAAGCATGATCAGTTGCGATGCATTCTGGGTAGCTACCCCTGGTAGCAATTCACTGTGGGAGATTTGGCCTGCTCTTCCCCCAGGACATTGTGGGAGGTAGCTGCAATGCATTCTGGGTATCTCTTGCTCAGTTCCTGACATCAGGGCATTGTGGGAATTTTGCCAGGCCCCAGCCCCAGTGCATTGTGGGAGGCAGCTGCAAACCCAGCAGCACCCACCAGCTTTCCATTACCACTTCTGAAACCCCCCCACTGAGATTTGAACTTGCAGCCTTCAGCACTAAAATCAAACGGCCCCACGGGTTGAGCTGAAGGAGCTGCTCCAGTAACCAGCAGCAGTATTAGGTTCTTATCCTTTATAGGCAACACATATACACACAATTTTTCCCCCTTGTTAGAAATTCAGTGGGGTCAGAGCTTTGATCTGGAGTCACCCACTCTCCGCCCAGAGCAGGGATAGAACCCAGGAGTCCTGACCCACAGCCCATGGCCCTATACCCTAATCCCACCTTTTGGCATATGGCATGGCTGCTATGGGGCATCTGCTGTGGGGAGATCCCAGCTACCTCAGCCCCACTTCTCCCAGCAGGGGGCACTGTGAGGAGGGGGCAGGGGCACTGGCTGTGTCTCTGCTTTGCAGGGATCTCCAGTGACTGAAAAACCATTTCACTGTGGCCCAGAACAGGCACTTTGCTCAGAGAGCAGCTGCAGCGAGCTGGCGGGACCTTCCCTGGGACAAGGAGTGACCCCCTTCCCCCCACTCAGGCGTGGTGCACGGGGCTGTATGTAGCTAGGGGAACCCGTGGCTGGTGGATGCCCCTCCATGGAGCCAGGGCTCCCCCTAGTGGTATCCTGTGGTCACTTCCCCCTTTGGAGCAGCTGGGGGGTTACTGCCATGGGGCACCCTCACCTGACGTCCCCTGCCCCACGCTCAACCCGTGCCCGTCCACTCTCTCCTGTCTGCTTTCCCTTGCCCCCCAAATAAAAGATGTCTGAATCCAGGGGGAGAACAGGGGTTGGTTTGCACCCCACCCCACACCTGAACCCCCTAGTCCGGGTGGCAGGACACACCATCAGCAGCTGCCTTGCCTCTTGCATCCACCTGCAAGTCAGGACTCCTGGGTTCTAGTCCCAGCTCTGGGAAGGGAGTGGGGTCTAGTGGTTAGAGCAGGGGGGCTGGGAGCTAGGACTCCTGGGTTCTATCCCTGGCTCTCAGAGGGAGTTGTATGTAGCAAGTGGGACCCCAGCGCCCTCTAGTGGCTGTTCTGGGGGAGCCTAGCACAGGGGTAATTCCTTTAGCTGGCTCTACAGTGGCTGGTGCTCACAGGGTCGGGGGTTCGATTCCAGGCTGTGGCCCTTGTCAGCGGGGGTTCTCCGAGGCGGGGCTGTTTGGGTTTTGTGCCGGTGTCTCAGCCCCCCCAGGGGCAGTGGCTTGTCCCCCCAGGCAGATTCTTTTCTCCTCACGGCTGGATCCAGGCTCCTGGGGGCACAGAGAGATGGCGGGTTAGAGGGGCCCGTGTCACCCAGGGCCCATCCCCGGCGAGGGGCCAGGGGCACTGAAGGGAGGGGAGTCACCTCACCTAGGGCGCCCCCCTTGGGCAGCTGTAATAGACCTCAGCCAGGATCAGTCCCAGGACCAGCAGGATCATGGCGCCCAGTCCCAGGCGGGCGATGTTGGCGTGGGTGAAATCCGGGTGCTCCGGGGGGGCTGCTGTGGGGGGAAGGGGAGAGTCACTGGGCGATTCAGACGGGGAGATCAGCCGCCCGGGAGTTGAGCTGCCAACCCCCCTGTCTAGCAGGTCTGGCCCAGCCCCCCTCTGGGGGTCTCCCAGGCGCGCAGGTCTGGGGCCTCCCCAGGGCCAGACCCCCTTGGGGAGGCTGCGTCGCGCTGTCCTGGGGGGCTGAGCCCCAGCTTCCCCAGTGAAGGGGGCATCCAGAGGTGGGAACTGCCCCCTGAGCCACCCGGCATCCCCAGGGCTGGGCCAGGAATTGGGACAGTCACAGCCCCAGGTCCCCGTCCCCCAGAACAGGGAACCGCCCCCAGCTCCCTGTCCCCCAATGACCCTCTGCCCACCCCCACAGGTGCCTCTGCCCTGGCCTGTCTGCTGTGCCGTCAGCCCATCCCCGGGGCATCCCGGCTCCTGCCAACCCAGCCAGGCAGTGTGCACTGGGGGAGGCTGGGACGTCACCCGCTGCCCCCCACGCCCCACGGTGCCCAGGGCCCAGCCAGAGACAGCAGAACATCTACTGGGGGGGGGCCCTGAGAGCCTAGTGGGGGGAGGAGAAGCAAGAGCAGAGGGAATTCTGGGTAACCCCCCACTATTGCCAGGAGGACGTCATGCACCCCAAGGGGGGTGGGTTATTGCCCCATGACCCGGGCACCCAGCTGAGCCCAACCCCACAGCCAGGCCCTCCCCTGGGATCCGCCACAGCTCCCAGACAGCAAACTCCAGGGCAGGAGGCGTTGCAGGAGCTGGGGGTCTGGTCGTGAGGGAGGAGCGGGGGGGCTGCCCCTCCTGCTGGAGTCTGGGCCCATGCATCAGGAGTCACGGCCCCCGTCCCACCCAGCCAGCCCCAGCCCTTCATGGCTCCCCCCACAAAGGGTGGCTCCTTGGGCAGCACGAACCTGTTTCCAGGGCTGGTCCGATGGTGATTCCCCCCTCAACCCCAGGCCCTGGCCCCGCGCTGCCCGGGTGGGTGGGAGCCAGCGCCACTCCAGGCTGGGTCGGGTGGGTTGCCCCTGCGGGAATAGAACCAGCATCTGTCAGGGTGAGTGGGAAGGGGCCGGAGCAGCGACTCAGCGATCGCCGTCCCCATGACTCAGCACTGATCCTCCCCGTCCTTCCTAGCAGCAGGGGTGGGGTGGGGGGTTTATGGCGGGGGGACGGTGCTGGCTCCACAGCCCCTGGGCCCCGACTCTTCTGTGCGTCCCCAGTGAGAGGGCAGCCCAGGCAGCATCCCCCGGGAAAGGCCCCCTGCTCTGCAGCTCCCGCTGGGGGCAGGGATCCCCCCTTCCCTCTGATCTTCAGCAGCTGCTGCTCCCCCTGGCTGGGGAACCCCCCGGTGACACCATTCCTGCTCCCCAGCCGGGCGTCCCCTTTCTGGGCCCCGGGATCAGGGCAGAGCCTGGCTCTGGGCGTCCCGTTGACGCAGAACTCGGCCCCAGTGGGGTCCATGCATCGCTGCGGGTTCAGGTCTCCAGCCTTGCGCAGGAAGAACCTCACGTCCCGGCACTGCCCCTGACACCGGATGGTGACGTCTGCCCCTGGGGCAGTTACCCACGTGGGGCGCAGAGAGATGGAGGGTCTGGGTAAGCTGGGAGCTGCGCACAGGAGACAGGCAGCAAGAGCCAGACCCGGCCATCACCCAGCCCCATCCTCCCCGGACAGCCCCAGACCCTGGCAGACCCAGGGGCCCTGGGCAGAGATTCTCTCCAATGGCCCAGAGCTCCCCAAACCCAGAATCCTGCCCCTGCGAACTTGGGCAGCACGAACCTGTTTCCAGGGCTGGTCCGATGGTGATTCCCCCTCAACCCCAGGCCCTGGCCCCGCGCTGCCCGGGTGGGTGGGAGCCGGCGCCACTGCAGGCTGGGTCAGGTGGGTTCCCCCTGCGGGAATAGAACCAGCATCTGTCAGGGGGAGTGGGAGGGGCCGGAGCAGAGACTGAGTGATCGCCCTCCCCATGACTCAGCACCGATCCTCCCCGTCCTTCCTAGCAGCAGGGGTGGGGTGGGGGGTTTATGGCCGGAGGACAGTGCCAGCTCCAAACCCCCTGGGCCCCGACTCTTCTGTGCGTCCCCAGTGCGAGGGCAGCCCAGGCAGCATCCCCCAGGAAAGGCCCCTGGGGGCAGGGATCCCCCTTCCCTCCAATCTCCAGCAGCTGCTGCTCCCCCTGGCTGGGGAACCCCTGGTGACTCCGTCCCTGCTCCCCGGCCGGGCGTCCCCTTTCTGGGCCCCGGGCTCAGGGCAGAGCCTGGCTCTGGGCGTCCCGTTGACGCAGAACTCGGCCCCAGTGGGGTCCATGCATCGCTGCAGGTTCAGGTCTCCAGCCTTGCACAGGAAGAACCTCACGTCCCGGCACTGCCCCTGACACCGGATGGTGACGTCTGCCCCTGGGGCAGTTACCTACGTGGGGCGCAGAGAGATGGAGGGTCTGGGTAAGCTGGGAGCTGCGCACGGGAGACAGGCAGCGAGAGCCAGACCCGGCCATCACCCAGCCCCGTCCTCCCCGGACAGCCCCAGACCCGGGCAGACCCAGGGGCCCTGGGCAGAGATTCTCTCCAATGGCCCAGAGCTCCCCAAACCCAGAATCCTGCCCCTGCAAACTTGGGCAGCACGAACCTGTTTCCAGGGCTGGTCCGATGGTGATTCCCCCCTCAACCCCAGGCCCTGGCCCCGCGCTGCCCGGGTGGGTGGGAGCCGGCGCCACTGCAGGCTGGGTCGGGTGGGTTCCCCCTGCGGGAATAGAACCAGCATCTGTCAGGGGGAGTGGGAAGGGGCCGGAGCAGAGACTGAGTGATCGCCCTCCCCATGACTCAGCACCGATCCTCCCCATCCTTCCTAGCAGCAGGGGTGGGGTGGGGGGTTTATGGCCGGGGGACAGTGCCAGCTCCAAACCCCCTGGGCCCCGACTCTTCTGTGCGTCCCCAGTGCGAGGGCAGCCCAGGGAGCATCCCCCGGGAAAGGCCCCTGGGGGCAGAGATCCCCCCTTCCCTCCAATCTCCAGCAGCTGCTGCTCCCCCTGGCTGGGGAACCCCTGGTGACTCCGTCCCTGCTCCCCGGCCGGGCGTCCCCTTTCTGGGCCCCGGGCTCAGGGCAGAGCCTGGCTCTGGGCGTCCCGTTGACGCAGAACTCGGCCCCAGTGGGGTCCATGCATCGCTGCAGGTTCAGGTCTCCAGCCTTGCGCAGGAAGAACCTCACGTCCCGGCACTGCCCCTGACACCGGATGGTGACGTCTGCCCCTGGGGCAGTTACCCACGTGGGGCGCAGAGAGATGGAGGGTCTGGGTAAGCTGGGAGCTGCGCACGGGAGACAGGCAGCGAGAGCCAGACCCGGGCCGTCACCCAGCCCCGTCCTCCCCGGACAGCCCCAGCCCCGGGCAGAGATTCTCTGCAACGGCCCAGAGCTCCCCAATCCCAGAATCCCGCCCCTGCGAGCTGGGCTCCCAGCCCCAGAGATATGGAGCCGCGGCTCCCTCGTTCTTGGGCTCCTCGTTCTCTGCATCCAGCCCCCGAACGCGGAGCGTCTCCGGGCTGTTCTCTGGCGGGGCGCATGGATGGGGAGCAGCGGCTGGGCTGGCCCCGAGCGAGGCAGGGGAGATGCTGGAGGGCGGAGAGCGGCCGTGGGAGGTGTTGGCGGGCGCAATGCAGCCCCTGGTGGCGGACGGGCCATCGCCAAGGTCCACGGCTCTGTCTGCAGGGTCCTTCCACAGCAGGCGTGGCGCTCGAGGACAAGGCCGCCCACGGCGCTGGCTGGACGTGTGAGTGGACATTCCTGAGCATCTGCGGCTCCTCTCAGCTCCATCCCAGCTAGCCCGGGGGCCACACGCTGGCTCGCAGCGGCAGGGCAGACACCTGACAATAGCCCACAGTGCGGGGTGAGCCCGTGGTGTCGGCTTCCCCTCTGGCCCGGCCACAGTCAGGGTCACGCTCATCTGGGCAGGGCACAGAACTGCCTCGGGGGGCTGCAGAATAACCTGCCCCAGCAGCCATGGGACCCCCAAACTGCCCCGCCTCAGGCTCCCAGCCGGGCGACCTGCCCCGGCCAGCCTGTTCTGAGACCAGCACCGGGCAGCATGGACAGTGACCTCAAAACCCCAGGGCTCAGGACAGAGCCAGGCTCTGGGCGTCCCATCGAGCCTGAGCCCCCCTGAGAGTCCGGCTGGGTGTGGGTCTGGGGGCATAGAGTCTGGGCTGGGTCGCTCACCTGCTACAATGATCTGCACAGGGTCGCTGGGCTCTGAGTAGGTAACATCTACTGTTATGGCAGTATAACGACAGGTGTAGTTTCCCCTCTGTTCCCGTCTCACGCTGCGGATGGGAAATTTAGCCACAGAACCAGCCGGGTCCGTGTATCTAGGGTAGTTCCCATCTCCATCTTTGTAGAGGAAGAACCTCATGCCCCCATACTGATGATGCCAACACCGGATGATGACGTTTCCCCCCACGGGGATCACCCCACTGGGGCTGACAGAGATGTTGGGTTTGGGGTACAGCCCCTCTGGATTCACAAACAAACAGGCATTACGTGGGGGTGACACAAACCACGTTGATCTCATTCAATCCTCTCCCCGGCTGTCGCTCCAATATCTTACCCCACAGCCGTCCCCGGGGCGCAGGCATGGCCCCGCGGCTCACAGCCGGGGTGAGACACAGGAGAGGAAAAGGAGATTTCCAATCTCTGATTCCTGTTCTGCTCTCAGTTACCCAGAGTCAATACAGCCCTTTCCCCATTGCAGTCAGGAGTGACTCCGGATTGACCCGGGGGCTGAGATCAGAATCACCCTCTTTCTGTTGGTCTAACATTGCAGTAGAGCAGCAGCTCTGCTGGAGCTGGGCTGAACATGGATTATTCTTTACAACGTCCTAAAATCCACATTTCTCAATTGCCTTGAAATGTGCTGTGCGCTGGGGGTGCGGGTCGGGTTCATGGGACACATTTCGGTTACTTAAGCAAGCGGTTCCCAGGACAGGCCCCTGAATAAACCTGTGTTTGCAGAATCCCCCGCTTGTTCTAACATTATTTTGCCCACACCTGGGCCTCAAACTGTGGGTCTGACCTGCCCCAAACCGCTCTGCGTCGCTGGGGATTTGGCTCCGCTCGTGCATGGTGCTGACGGCCCTTTGGGGCTGCGATATTTCCAAAGCTATTCGGGGTGACGTGCAGAACGCCGGGTCGGGCTGAACCTGACCCACGAGCGAAGCAGAGAGAAACGGGCGTGTGCAGCAAGACAAGGGGTGAGAAACAACGGGGCATCGCTACCGTCCCTCTGCGTGTCCCCATCTTACAGCACAGCTCTGACTGATCTGTTCTCCGGGGCTATTGCCAGCCCCCCCGGCAGAGATTGGGGGTCACTGCGGGGGGCGGGTACCTTGACTCTGTACTTCCTGGGGGTCAGAGGATTGAGGGCAGCTGAATTCACCCTTTGTGGTGCCCATCCCTGCAATGAGTGCGGCGAGGTCTCAGTCACCACCTCTGGGTGTGGAAGGGAGCAGAGGATTCATAGGATCAGCCCCTTGGGGGGGGGATCTGCACCCCTCCCCCCACCCATTTCCCTCGTCCTTAATGTTAAATTCCCCCAGCTGCCCCATTCCCACCGATACTCACGTCCCGACACCCCGCTCCAGCCGGGCAGCCAGCAGCCTGGAAAGGAGACGGCTCATTAGGGAACAGATCCCAGAGCAACTGGATCCTACACCCTGGTCTCAGATACCCCCTCCCCGCCCTGACACACACCCCTGTCTCAGATCCCCCGCACGGACACACTCCCTGGCTGTCTCCGATACTCACCGAGGAGGAGGACGATGAGACCAGACGCCATGATGGGGCAGTGGGGGCCCCTCAGCGCTGCCACCAACGCCCCGGTGCCCAGCTTCACCGAGCCCGAGGCCCGAGTGCGAGCTAAATGAGGGACTGCGCCAGGGGCTGCAGCTCCAGGAAGCTGGCAATGGCTCATCTCTTCCTGTGTCCCTCACACCTTCGCTCTCTCATCTGCTGGCAAAATCTACGTCAGTCAAAAAAGCCTCTGCAAACCCATCAGATGGTTTCTCTGTAATCACCAGGCCCAATGTACCAGGGTCAGTGCAGGGCCAGCTCCCTTCAACACCTAGCAAACCACATCCCCTTGCTCAGCTGCTTAGACCGCCCACCACCACCACCTCTGCATGGGGGAACCAGAGGAGTTGCGGCCTCCCAGCCCCACATCGCAGCTGCCCAGTGCAGGCACCAGCTGGGAACGGGGGAATCTCAGGAGACGTCTAAAGGTGCCCAGGCTGCCCCGACCTTTTCCAAGGGACCCGTCTACCCTCCCTGGAGCAGGAGCTCTGAGCAGATGAGGGCACCTCCCCCTGCACACACACACACACAGTGCCCCCCACAGAGCGACCCTCTCCCATGGCGCAGGGCGGAGATTCCTTCCTGACCCAGCTGGGCCCAGCACCCGCCTTGGAGCATGAGGGCGGAGGGGGTCTAGCCTGGCCAACCTCCTTTTCAGGTAGCGTTGCTGCAGATGCTATTCTTAGCCCAGGGATGTGGGATGGAGACAGGATGGGGAATGGGGGAGTCGTGGTTTCCAGCCCCAGTGAGTGGGGGGGGGGAGTGTTAAATTTAGGTCCTGAGTTGTTAAAGGAGGAGCCAATAATTCTGTGAAAGGGGAACTGGGCCCAGAGCCGGCGCTCAATTTCTGTTTCTGCTACTGCTGGTGGAATGCAGCATAAGCCTGATGATGCCTCGGCACCTACCCTGTAATATAGCCCGGCTCTGGGTGGGGAGTGAGGGCTGGGAGCCGGGACTCCTGCGTTCTCTCCCTGGCTGTGGCAGGGCAGTGGGGTCTAGTGGTTGGAGGTGGAACTCTTCTGTCAGACAGAGCCGGCAGCAGCGAGGGCCGGGTTCTAGATCTAGGGGTCCCTGTCAATCATCCCACCCCAAACTGGCTTGAGCCCCCACCCAGTCACCTGGGAAATCACACACTGTCCCCCGGGCTCCCCAAAGGGCAATGCTGCCCCGCTCGCAAGCACAGAGTCTGAGTGTGGAAAGCAAACCTTTTAATAGCAGACGGGAAGTACCACAGCCCTGGTCTGGGAACCAGTGTAAACAGAATTCCTGAACTCAGTGAGTCAAACCCAGCCCAGAGTACGGGGCGTGTCCTGCGCCTCTCCCGTCTCGCTTTCCCCTGCACTGACCAGAGGATCTGCAATGTCCATCTCTCTGGTGGGGCTCAGCCAGTCCCGCTCTGCAGGCTCCTGCCGGACGCAGGCTTGACCAGGCCTCCTCCGCTGTTGCCTCCTGCCACCTCCGGACCTCACTGAGTCCCCGTCTGCCGGCACCGACCGATCCCACCATCTGCTGGCATTGATTGCTATTACTCCTGCCATTTACTGGGGCTGACCAATCCCGCCATCTGCAGGTGCTGCGCTGCTGACATCTCTCTGGAGGTTGTCAGTCAAGGTTTCCCAGGCTCTCTAGTGATTCAGCTCTTAGTGAACTTCAGCTCATGGTAAAACCTTCCGCTGATACAGAAGCAACCTCCTGCTTTCCACAAACAAACGGCTCCGAGAAAAATCATTAATTCTACCATTCAGCAGTAGGAGGAAATTTGAAATCATCAGTTTATGCTTCAGGGTAGGCCTTTACTGTGGCAATACAAGACTTCTCACCACTCACAATGCTGAAACATCCGTCCGCCACCCTTTTTGGACTCTGTTACGGTGCGAGTGAATTTTGTACCAGACCAGGCTAAACACAGATCTGATGCCATTTGTTCACACAATCAAAGGACAACATTTAATTACCCCTGCAGTTAACACAAAAGTGACTTGTAACACAACACCAGACACACTGACATTTCCAGACACATTTCCCATCATGCTCAGCACCTAGTACGCTTGTGCAATATGCTAAGTACTTAATTGTACTCATGCAAATACAAAGCCCCTGCAAATAACTTGCCCCCTTTCCACTGCTGGGCAGGGCGAGTGCCACTCAGACACTCAGGCCTTGCTTACATCGAGCCAGCCCCTAGAGGTGAAAGGCCCCGTGTCCCTTTCCCCAGCCCATCCCCGGGGCAGTGGGTCTGCATGGCTCAGGGCCCTGGGCAGAGCTCACGGGGCCGATGGCTGAGCTGAGTTTCCCTCTTTGACCTCAGGATGCTGCGACAGAGACACGGTTCCCTCCTTGGCGATCACCCTCTGGGGCTAAGGGAGATGGAGGGTCCAGGCACAACAATCGCTGAGTTCACACACACACAGGAGAGGGGGAGACACAAACCCCACCCTGTGTCTGGAACCAGCCCTTAGCTCCCAGCCCCAGGGACAGCCCCAGGACTGACGGACACCTCAGGGCATCTACACGAAACCTGTGCGCTGGATTCTGATCTCAGCCCCCTGGGTTAAATCCCGGGGCTGATTTGAGTTTTGGGGGGAAGAAACAAGGTTGAACTCAGCTTTTCTCTTCCCCCATTTGTAACTTTCCCCCAGTCTCCCTAGCCTTCCTCGCTGATACTCACCCCCCCCACACACACACACACCCTGTGCCTCAACCCGGCCAGCCAGCAACCTGGAAAGGAAATGGCTCATTAGAGACCAGATCCCAGAGCCACGGGATCCTACACCGTGGGTTTGGATCCTTCCCCTCCTCCCCCATGGGCACAGTCACCAAGGAAGTGGATGGTGAGGGCAAATGCCTCTATGGGGCAGCGAGGGGCCCCTCAGAGCTGCCACTGACACCCCGGAGCCCAGCTCCACCTCAGCGAATGAGGCGCTGAGCCAGAGGCTCCAACCACGGGAAGCTGGCGATGACTCGTCTTTCTAATCTGCCAGACAAATCTAGCATGGCCAAAGTGAGCAGAAGTCCCTGCAACTCCCCGGAAATCCTGGGCCCATCAGCCCGGCCAAGCACCATGCAGGTCGCAGCTTGTCCCTGTCTCTGCGGGGAGGGGGGACAGGTCACCTCAATGTACCCTGCAGCCTTCAGGAAAGTGCACCAAGCTGGGAGCCAGGAGATCACAGGGGTCTGGTCTTATAACGTCAACTGAGCACTGCAAATATTTCAGCGCAGATCCTCCCGACCCTTATTATAGTCTGGGTGCAAACCCGGCTGGTGACCCGTATCGGTGAAATTAGTACGTGACCATGAATTTAAAGGATGGCGTCCTAAGGCAGGTGAACAAGGCGGTAGAGATAAGAGTGTTCAGGAAACTTTCACTGTGACATTTCCTGCCGCTGGAGAGTCGACTCTGCAGCTTCCCTCTCAGCCTGCAAACCTGCCCACGTGCGACACAAGCCGCAGCACCGTGCGAGGCGTGGGGGCGATGGGGAACGCCTGGGTTTGCTGCCCCTGGCCCCACAGCTGGGCGGTGAGGACGGCTTGACACTGTAACACCTGCTTCTAAGGGGCTTTTCTAAGCGCGTGAATTGAATAAACCAGGTTCAAAAGAAAATCGGAGAAAGAGGAATTCCAACCCGTGCCCCTAATGGGTCGCTTGGCTCGACCGGGGACCGGCTGCCATTGGGGTGATAACAGCAGGGGTAGCTGCCCCCCTCTGCCCGGCTCACTTTGGGGATGGGAAATTTGACCCCAGCTGGGTCCCTGCCCCGCACATCTGCGCTGCTGCCCTGTCTTGTACAGAACAAACTCCAGACCCCGGCGCTGCCCCCGACACTGGAGGGTCCCGGCTCCCCCCAGGGTGACCCCCCCGCTGGGGCTCAGGGACACGGAGAGTTTGGGGTAGCTGAGCTCTGCAGTGGGACAGAGACGAGCCTGAGACAGACCCCGGCACAGCCACCGCGCCAGCATGGAGGGGCAGCCACGGGGCAGAGACGGGGTCAGGGTCTCCCAGGTGTTCCAGGGCACGAAAGGCACCAGGCTGAGATCTCACCCTCTCCCCCCATGCCTGCCTCCCAGGGGCCGAGATCTCCACCCTCCCTACACCCACCTCCAGGAGGCTGATCTCCCCACCCCAACCTTCACTGGCTGGACGTCCCACCGGCTGGGTGCCAGAGCTCGCGGAGATCCCCCTGGGGTCTGGATGGGGTGGGGGAGGCAGCGGAGAGGCTGGGCTGGTCGCTCACCTGCTACAATGATCTGCACAGGGTCGCTGTGCTCTGAGTAGGCAACATCTAGTGTTCTGTTTCCTATTTTGTTGCTATAACGACAGGTGTAGCTTCCCCTCTGTTCCCGTCTCGAGCTGCGGATGGGAAACTCAGCCTCAGAACCAGCCGGGTCTGTGTATCTCAGGTAGTTTGCATTTCTATCCTTGTAGAGGAGGAACCTCTTGTCCCTGTATTGAAGATGCCAACACCGGATGGTGACGTTTCCCCCCAAGGGGATCACCCCGCTGGGGCTGATGGAGATGTTGGGTTTGGGGAACAGCCCCTCTGGAGTCACAAACAAACAGGCATTATGTGGGGGTGACACAAACCGCGTTGGTCTCATTCAATCCTCTGCCCATCTGTCACTCCAACATCTTACCCCACAGCCATCCCCAGGGTGCAGGCACGGCCCCGCGGCTCACAGCCGGGGTGAGACACAGGAGAGGAAAAGGAGATTTCCAATCTCTGATTTCTATTCTGCTCTGTTATCCAGGGTCAATTCAGCCCTTTCCCCATTGCAGTCAGGAGTGACTCCAGATTGACCCGGTGGGCTGAGATCAGAATCACCCTCTTTCTGTTGGTCTAACATTGCAGTAGAGCAGCAGCTCTGCTGGAGCTGGGCTGAACATGGATTATTCTTTACAATGTCCTAAAATCTACATTTCTCAAGTTCCCTTGAAATGTGCTGTGCGCTTGGGGTGCGGGTCGGGTTCATGGGATAAATTTCGGTTACTTAAGCAAGCGGTTCCCAGGACAGGCCCCTGAAAAAACCTGTGTTTGCAGAATCCCCCGGTTGTTCTAACATTATTTTTGCCCCCATGTGGAGTTCAAACTGTGGGTCTGACCCACCCCAAACCGCTCTGACCCATGAGCAAAGCAGAGTGAAACATGCGTGTGCAGCAAAACGAGGGCTGAGAAACGACGGTGCATTGCTACCGTCCATATTCGTGTCCTCTTCTTACAGCACAGCTCTTACTGACCCGTTCCCTGGGGCTATTGCCAGCCCCCCAGGCAGAGTTCAGGGGGTGCTGTGGGGCAGGGGAGGTATGAGTACCTTGACTCTACTTTCTGGGGGTCAGAGGAGTGAGGGCAGCTGAATTCACCCTTTGTGGTGCCCATCCCTGCAATGAGTGCGGCCAGGTCTCAGCCTGGGTGTGAAAGGGAGCAGAGGATTCATAGGATCATCCCCTTGGTGGGGGATCTGTGCCCCTCCCCCTGTAGGCCCACAGCTAGATTTTGTTATATTGGTTCTATGTGAAATACCCATATTCTTTTGGTATGTGAAAAACCACCACAGCAGTTTCTGTGGGGCTTTGCATTCTGCGTACGCAGGGTGATCTGTTCACTATTGATACGTTTGTTTGAAGCCACCATCTCTTTGCCTGAAACTGACATCGGGTCATTGATTATCCTGTTTGTAAAGTTACCAAAGATCATTCTGGGACACTGTTGCTATTATTGAAGTACACCTGTTTTATGGTTACTGCTTAAAGTAACATCAGCAACTGTTCCGAACCGGAAAGATTCAGCGTGAAATGAGGCAGTTTTGTGACAACAGTGAATGTTTTAGATCAAAAGAAACGTTGTTGGTTCGGAAGGACACTTGTGTCTTCCAGTTACACGTTGTAAGTAAATGTTGAGATGAGAATGTGACTAGATGAATGAGTGATGTGTGTATGTGAGAGCAGAGAGTGACGGGAAAAGGCGCCAGCTTCGGGTGTTCAAGGAAGCGAAGATAACAACTTTTACGACCCAGAGGGCCGAAGACTGCCCAGCCTGGTGTCCCTGGGATCCACCTCAAAGGACGAAAACAAGATGAACTATGAAAAATAACAACGGTCATGCTTGCAAAACAGGGGCGATTAATAATCACACCAGGATGCAGATGCAGCATGACAAAGCAGAACCTATGGAAGGCGTGAGAGCTCACCCCGATATAAGGGGACAGAAAGATGAGGACTTTGGGTTTGGTTCTACAATCATCCTCCAGGAGCATCGGTGCGCACCCGCAGACCCCTGCTCCCTCCCTCGCGTCTTAGCCACCTGGCCAGTGGACTAACACAGCACCTGAGACAGGTAACTACACTTCATCTTTGTAGAAGCGTGTGTGTGTGTGTGTGTGTGCGCGCGCACGCGCGCTTTCTGAAATTGCTTTCTGAAATCTTTGTATTCACAATAAACATGGTGTATTGCCTTGTCCCCCTGAATAAGATCCTGCTGTTTATTTTATAAGCATAACACCCTCACCCATTTAACCTCATCCTTAATGCACAAATTCCCCCAGCTGCCCCATTCCCCGCCGATACTCACTTGCTGACACCCCGCTCCGGCCGGCCAGCCAGCAGCCTGGAAAGGAGACGGCTCATTATGGAACAGATCCCAGAGCAACTGGATCCTACACCCTGGTCTCAGATCTCCTCCCTCCCCCACACCAATGACCACAAGCCCTGGTCTCAGATCCCCCCATGAACACACACCACGGTCTCAGATCTCTCCCATGGACATCCACCCTGGCTGTCCCCGATACTCACCGAGGAGGAGGAGGACAATGAGACCAGACACCATGATGGGGCAGTGGGGGCCCCTCAGAGCTGCCACCAACGCCCCAGTGCCCAGCTCCTCCAAGCCTGAGTACGAGCAAAGTGAGCAGCTGCACCCGGGGCTGCAGCCCCAGGAAGCCCGTGATGAGCTCAGCCCCTTTCTTCCCCATCAGATTATTTCTCTGCAATCGCCAGGCCCAATGTAGCGCGGTCACCAAAAAGCCAGCTCCCTGCACCACCCAGCAAACCACATCCCCTAGCGCAGCTGCCCAGGCCCCACCCCCCGCACCACCACATTTTGGGACCAGAGGAGTTGGGGCTGGCCAGCCCCACATCGCAGCTGCCCAGTGCAGGCACCAGCTGGGAACGGGGGTTTCTCAAGAGCATCTAGAGTTTTGGGGGGGAAGAACCAAGGCTTAACTCATCTTTTCTCCTCCCCCATTCGTAACTTTCCCCCAGTCTCCCTAGCCTTCCTCGCTGATACTCACCCACCCTCCTCCACACACACACCCTGTGCCTCAACCCGGGAAGCAGCCTGGAAAGGAAATGGCTCATTAGACAAAGGATCCAGAGCAACTGGGTCCTACATACTGGTCTTGGATCCTTCCCCTTCTCCGCCATGGGCGCAGTCACCAAGGAAGTGGATGGTGTAGATGCCTGTATGTGGCAGCGAGGGGCCCTCAGAGCTGCCACTGACACCCGGAGCCCAGCTCCACCTCAGCGAACGAGGCGCTGAGCCAGAGGCTCCAACCACAGGAAGCTGGCGATGGCTCGACTTTCTAATCTGCCAGACAAATCTAGCATGGCCAAAGTGAGCAGAAGTCCCTGCAACACCCCGGAAATCCTGGGCCCATCAGCCTGGCCAAGCACCATGCAGGTCGCAGCTTGTCCCTGTCTCTGCGGGGAGGGGGGACAGGAAACTTTCACTGTGACATTTCCTGCCGCTGGAGAGTCGACTCTGCAGCTTCCCTCTCAGCCTGCAAACCTGCCCACGTGTGACACAAGCCGTGGCAGTGTGCAAGGCGTGGGGGTGATGGGGAACGCCTGGTTTGCTGCCCCTGGGCCACAGCTGGGCGGTGAGGACGGCTTGATGCTGTAACACCTGCTTCTCAGGGGCTTTTCTCAGCGCGTGAATTGAATAAACCAGGTTCAAAAGAAAATCAGAGAAAAAGAAATTCCAACCCATGCCCCTGATGGGTCACCAGCCGGGAGACAGCCAGGGACCATCCTGTGCCCGCAGAGACCCTGCACTGCGAGCTGAAGGGGAAACGGTGAGTGGTTTGTGGCCGGGCCACAGGAGAGGGACGTGAGACAGGCTCTGTTTGTACAGCCATTGGCTAGAAGCAGCAGAAAGCTGGGACCAGGGAACTGTGACTCTGTCCCTGGCTCTGGGAGGGCAGTGGGGTGCAGTGGTTAGAGCAGGGGGCTGGGAGCCAGGACCCAGTGTCACTGTGGCGCAGCACCCGCCCATCGCTCTGGCACAGCTGGTAACGCCAGCGGCACCGCCACATGGAGCCGCGTTACAGTGACTCAGCCGCCCGGTCGCATGGTCCCAATGGGCCTTGTTCAATCCCCACCCCACTGCCCAGCAGCCGCCCCACAACTGCCCTGCAGCCTCCCCCCTCGGCTGCCCCACCCCACGGAGCAGGCGGGGGATGAGCAGCAGATTTGTTGTGTAGAAGAGTCACCCCCGAAACTCACCCCCCGTCCACACCTCCCCCTGGTCTATCCCCCGTCAAATCCCCCCAGCCTGACCCCCAAAACCCTCCCCCACCACAGCCCGTCCCTCCTCATCCTCCCACCCATCCCCCCTCAGAACCTGTCTGCTCCCCTTCCCCTCAACTGCCCATCCCCTCGCCCTCAGTTAAGATGGCCACCAACGTCCCCGGTTGCCATGGCTCCCAGGCTGCCCTCTGGGAAATGGCAGCCAGCTGGGCTGGGAGGGGCCGTGCAGGAGGCTGGGCAATATGGGGGGTGGGAGAACATGGAGGGAACATTGGGGGCTGAGGACTGAGGCTGAGGGGGCAGGAGCTGAAGGGGGGCAGGGCAGTGACGGGGTGACAAGGGAAGCTGCCCCCAGTGGTTGGGGGTCTCTGGGTCCCCCCTTCGTGAGTGTTTCAGGGTGAATCTGCCCCATGGCCGCGGGGGCACTGAGATGCCATAGGGGTCGCCTGCCCCTCACTGCACCCCCCGCCCGGCCAGAGGTGCCCCAGCTCAGGTGCAGTTTTGGCGGGAAAACAAATCCCCCCTCAGACCCCATCCGGTGACCCCGAATCTGTGAGTGGGGAGCCCCTCCCCCATCCCGTCTCCCCTCAAACCCCCAATGCTCTGCTGTGACCTCGGCCCCTGTCCCCTTTCCTGCCACACCCCCGCCCCGACCGCCACCCATCTCCCCTCCAACACCCATCCCCCACCCTGACCCTGGCCTGTCCCCCAAACCGATTTCTCACACTTGCTCGCCCCACTGTCCCCCCAAACTCCTGCCTCCCTACAGCGGTTTGCAGATGGCCTCTGAGGCCCAGGGAGTTGAAGGGGTTTGTAAACTCTCTCTGTCTCCGACGCTGCACAGGGCCAGGGGAGCCGGGCTCCTTTCAAACCACACCCTTCGTTTTACTCGGCTCCTGGGCACACCCCAGAAGCAGCCGTGCAAAGGGAAGCTTTTAGGGTTAAACACCCGAAGGAGGAATCCAGCCAGGTCTTTCCACTGAGACGGGGGCTGCGTGGCCGCGGGCGACAGCCCGAGTCAGAGTGGCTCCACGTATCCGAGCCTCTTGTTTCCAGAAGCGCCCAGCCCTGGGGAGAAGGAAACGAGTCATTTGATGGGCAGGGTGGCCGCCTGGTCCCTAGCAAACAGGGGTCGTGAGGTGGAGGAGAGACAGGGTGCAAACGGTGGGTGAAATCCAGCTTCGGATGAAGGTGTCGGCGCGCGGGACGTGGGTTAGCCAGAAGCGGGCGCATTGGCTGGCAAGCGACCCCAGTCCCTGCTGCTCGGAGCCTGCGTGGCTACAGTCCGGTCAGGGCAGTCCTGGAGTTGGACCCGTTCTCCTCAGGCAGGGCAGGTTGGGATGGGCTCGATACACCTGACTTCAGGATCTGCTGGGAAGCTGGAAGTGTGAGTCAGGCGAGGAAGAAAGAGGCAGCGGGGCGGAAAATAACACAGCCAAAAAGGGGAAACAGCCCCGGGTCTCCAGCGTCTTTGTGTGCTGCTAATCAGCTCTGCCCGCTGGCGCGCCGGGCGCTGGGTGGCGCAGCAATGGCCTCACGTCCAGCTCGCAGAGGGGAAACGAAGTGCCTTAAACCAGAGCAAGGCCGGCCGGCTCTGTCCTGTCCCTCAGGGTGACAGTGACCCCCTGTCCTCCCACACGCTGGGGCAGCCAGGCTGTAGTGGGGAGGACTTTGAAATGGGGGGGCACCTCACCTAGCATCCGCCCCTCCTCCATCCGCGGGCAGCCTCGGCCAGGATCAGGGCCAGGGCCAGCAGGACCCCGGTGCCCAGGGCCAGGCGGGCGACGTTGCCCCAGGTGTAATCTGGGGATGACAAAGAGGGAAGGGGGTTGGTGCTGTCAGACCAATGGGGCTCCCTCCTCCCTCCTGTGCCCCCATAAACAGGAAGCCTCGACAGCGCCCTACACCCATCCCCCCACACCCGGCTGTGTCTGTGTGTCCCCGTGCGCACCCCTCCATCCATCCCACCGCAGTGTGCCCCTCCCTCTGCTGTCTGGGCCCCACATACCCATAAAAAGTGCATCCATTCTCCCCAGCCAGCCCAGCCCTTCGTGGCTCCCCTGGGACGGCTCCATGGGCTGATCGAGCCCCTTTAACTGGCCAAGGGGGTCCCCAGTCCTGCCCCATTGTTGCCCCCTCGCTGCCTGGGGCGGAGTGTCTGGGAGACGCAGATCTGGGCCCCTCACCTCTCACCGCCAGCCATGCAGGGTCGCTGGGGTAGGACAGGGCGACCGGCTCCCGCCTGGTGAAATAGGAGCAGCTGTAGCTCCCCACGTCTTCCTCTGTGACGCTGGCCACGGAGAACTCGGCCACGTCCCCCCTGGGCATCGCACGCCCCCAATAGCCTCCGTCTTTGTAGAGAAGGAAGGTGGCGTTCTGGGACCCAGCCCCACAGCGGATGGTGGCGGCTTCTCCCAGGCTGACCCCCCGGCTGGGGCTGATGGAGATGGAGGGCTTGGGCAGAGAGGGCTCTGGGAGCCGGAGGAGACAGGCCGTGAGATGCAGGCCCCGGGCGGGGAGGGGCTGACATGGCAACCCAGCCACCGGCCCCCATCAGCCCAGCCTGCCATTTAGTGCTGGGTTCCCAGGGGAGTGGGGAGGTGCCCGGGATTCGGAGCGTGTGGGAGGGGGTGGCTGGGCAGTCCCTGGGCCCTGACTCCTCTGTGCGTCCCAGAGACGGGGAGCATCCCCTTGGGAGAGGCCCCTGCTCTGCAGCTCCCCTGGGGGGCACGGCCCCTCTCTGGGACTCCAACCTCCTGTGGCTGCTGCTCCCCTCAGTGACTCTGCCCCTGCTCCCCGCCCGGGCGGCCCCTCTCTGGGCTCTAGGGCTCAGGGCAGAGCCTGGCCCTGGGCATCCCATCGGGCCCAAGCCCCCCTGAGAGTCCGGCTGGGTGTGGGGCTGGGGGCATAGAGGCTGGGCTGGGTCACTCACCTGCTACAATGATCTGCACAGGGTCACTGAACTCTGAGTAGGCACCATCTACTGTTCTGGCAGCAAAAAGACAGGTGTAGTTTCCCCTCTGTTCCCGTCTCACGCAGAGGATGGGAAATTCAGCCACAGAACCAGCCAGGTCTATGTAATTCAGGTAGTTCCCATCTCCATCTTTGTAGAGGAGGAACCTCATGCCCCGGTACTGATGATGCCAACACGAGATGGTGACGTTTCCCCCCACGGGGATCACCCCACTGGGGCTGATGGAGATGTTGGGTTTGGGGTACAGCCCCTCTGGATTCACAAATGAAAAGGCATTAAGTGGGGGTGACACAAACCGCATTGGTCTCATTCAATCCTCTGCCGTCTGTCGCTCCAACATCTCACCCCACAGCCGTCCCTGGGGTGCAGGCACGGCCCCACGGCTCACAGCCGGGGTGAGACACAGGAGAGGAAAAGGAGATTTCCAATCTCTGATTCCTGTTCTGCTCTCAGTTATCCAGGGTCAATCCAGCCCTTTCCCCATTGCAGTCAGGAGTGACTCCGGATTGACCCGGTGGGGCTGAGGTTATAACCTGGCCCTGCTCCCATTGCAGTCAGGAGTGACTCTGGATTGACCGGGGGGCTGAGATCAGAATCACCCTCTTTCTGTTGGTCTAACATTGCAGTAGAGCAGCAGCTCTGCTGGAGTTGGGCTGAACATGGATTATTCTTTACAATGTCCTAAAATCCACGTTTCTCAAGTTCCCTTGAAATGTGCTGTGCGCTGGGGGTGCGGGTCGGGTGCGTGGGACACATTTCGGTTACTTAAGCAAACGGTTCCCAGGACAGGCCCCTGAAAAAACCTGTGTTTGCAGAATCCTCTGGTTGTTCTAACATTATTTTGCCCCCACCTGGGGCTCAAACTGTGGGTCTGACCCGCCCAAAACCTCTCTGAGCGGCTGGGGATCTGGCTCCGCTCGTGCATGGTGCTGACGGCCCCTTGGGGCTGCGATATTTCCAAAGCTATTCGGGGTGACGTGCAGAACGCCGGGTCGGGCTGAGCCTGACCCACAAGCGAAGCAGAGTGAAACGGGCGTGTGCAGCAAGACGAGGGGTGAGAAACAACGGGGCATCGCTACCGTCCCTCTGTGTGTCCCCATTTTACAGCACAGCTCTAACTGACCTGTTTCCCGGGCTATTGCCAGCCCCCCCGGCAGAGATTGGGTGTCACTGCTGGGGGCAGGTACCTCAACTCTGTACTTCCTGGGGGTCAGAGGATTGAGGGCAGCTGAGTTCACCCTTTGTGGTGCCCATCCCCGCAATGAGTGCGGCGAGGTCTCAGTCACCACCTCTGGGTGTGGAAGGGAGCAGGGGATTCATAGGATCAGCCCCTTGGGGGGGGGGGGGAACTGCGCCCCTCCCGCCACCCATTTCCCTCATCCTTAATGTGCAAATTCCCCCAGCTGCCCCATTCCCACCGATACTCACGTCCCGACACCCCGCTCCGGCCGGGCAGCCAGCAGCCTGGAAAGGAGACGGCTCATTAGGGAACAGATCCCAGAACAACTGGAACCTACACTGGTCTCAGATACCCCCTCCCCGCCCTGACACACACCCCGGTCTCAGATCCCCCCCACGGACACACTGCCTGGCTGTCTCCGATACTCACCGAGGAGGAGGACGATGAGACCAGACGCCATGATGGGGCAGGGGGGGCCCCTCAGTGCTGCCACCAACGCCCCGGTGTCCAGCTTCACCGAGCCCGAGGCCCAAGTGTGAGCGAAGTGAGGAACTGAATCCGGGCCTGCAGCCCCAGGAAGCCCGTGATGCACTCAGCCTCTTTCTTCCCCGATCAGATTGTTTCTCAGCCATCACCAGGCCCAATGTACCGTGGTCAGCAAAAAGCCAGCTCCCTGCACCACGCAGAAAACCACATCCCCTTGCGTAGCTGCCCAGGCCCTGCCCCCCCAAAGGGGAACCAGAGGAGTTGCGGCCTCCCAGCCCCACATCACAGCTGCCCAGTGCAGGCACCAGCTGGGAACGGGGGTATCTCAGGAGGCGTCTAGAGGTGCCGAGGCTGCCCCGACATTTTCCAAGGAACCCGTCTACCCTCCCTGGAGCAGGAGCCCTGAGTAGACGAGGGCACCTCCTCCCGCACACACACACACACAGTGCCCCCCACAGAGCAACCCTCTCCCATGGCACAGGGTGGAGATTCCTTCCTGACCCAGTTGGGCCCAGAGCCCTCCCTGGAGCATGAGGGTGGAGGGGGCCTGGCCTGGCCAATCTCCTTCTAAGGTAGCGTTGCTGCAGACGCTATTCTTAGCCCAGTGATGTGGGATAGACACAGGATGGGGAATGGGGGAGTCGTGGTTTCCAGGCCCAGTGAGGGGGGGAGTGAGTTGTTAAAGGAGGAGCCAATAATTCTGGGAAAGGGGAACTGGGCCCAGAGCCAGCACTCGATTTGTTTCTGCTACTGCTGGTGACACGCAGCATAAGCCTAATGATGCCTCGGCACCTACCCTGTAATATAGCCCGGCTCTGGGTGGGGAATGAGGGCTGGGAGCCAGGACTCCTGCGTTCTCTCCCCGGCTGTGGCAGGGCAGTGGGGTCTAGTGGTTGGAGGTGGAACCCTTGTGCCAGACAGAGCCGGCAGCAGCGAGGGCCAGGTTCTGGATCTAGGGGTCCCTGTCAATGATCCCACCCCAAATGATCCCACCCCATCCCAGTCACCTGGGAAATCACACACTGTCCCCCGGGCGCCCCAAAGGGCAATGCTGCCCCTCTCGCAAGTACAGAGTCCGAGTGTGGAAAACAAACCTTTTAATAGCGGACGGGAAGTAACACAGTCCTGGTCTGGGAACCAGTGTAAACAGAATTCCTGACCTCAGTGAGCCAAACCCAGCCCAGGGTATGGGGTGTGTCCTGCGCCTCTCGCCTCTCTCTTTCCCCTGCACTGACCAGCGGAGCTGAAATGTCCACCTCTCGGGTGGGGCTCAGCCAGTCCCGCTCTGCAGGCTCCTGCCGGACGCAGGCTTGACCAGGCCTCCTCTGCTGCTGCC
Source organism: Emydura macquarii macquarii (assembly GCF_026122565.2). NCBI lineage: Eukaryota > Metazoa > Chordata > Testudines > Chelidae > Emydura > Emydura macquarii. The sequence continues at coordinate 791,324 of NW_027133433.1, forward strand.
TCCTGCCACCTCTGGGTCTCACGAGTCCCTGCTGCCGGCTCTCCCCGTCTGCCGGTGCCAACCACTCCTGGCTCCCGCCGTCTGCTGCCCCCTTCTGTCTACAGATGCTAACCCAGCCTGGCATCTGCAGGCACTGATGGCTCCTGGCTCCCGCTGTCTGCTGGTGCCGACCAATCCCACCGTCCGCAGGTGCTGCCCACTGCTGGCACCTCTCTGGGGGTTGTCAGTCCAGGTTTCCCAGGCTCTCTAGTGATTCAGCTCTTAGTGAACTTCAGCTCATGGGAAAACCTTCTGCTGATACAAAAGCAACATCCTGCTTTCCACAAACAACTCCAAGAGGAATCATTAATTCTACCATTTAGCAGCGGGAGAAAACTGGAAATCATCAGTTTATGCCTGAAGGTAGCCCTTTACTGTGGCAATTTCTCACCACTCACAATGCTGAAACATCCGTCCGCCACCCTTTTTGGACTCTGTTACAGTGCGAGTGAATTTTGTACCAGACCAGGCTAAACACAGATCTGATGCCATTTGTTCACACAATTGAAGGACAACATTTCATTACCCCTGCAGTTAACACAAAAGTGACTTGTAACACAACACCAGACACACTGACATTTCCAGACACATTTCCCATCATGCTCAGCACCTAGCGTGCTTATGCAATATGCTGAGCACTTAATTGTACTCATGCAAATACAAAGCCCCTGCAAATAACTTGCCCCCTTTCAGCTGCTGGGCAGGGCAAGTGCCACTCAGACACTCAGGTCTTACTTACATCGGAAAAGATCCAGATTCGAGCCAGCCCCTAGAGGTGAAAGGCCCCGTGTCCCCTTCCCCAGCCCATCCCCGGGGCAGCGGGTCTGCATGGCTCAGGGCCCTGGGCAGAGCTCACGGGGCCGATGGCTGAGCTGAGTTTCCCTCTTTGACCTCAGGATGCTGCGACAGAGACACGGTTCCCTCCTTGGCGATCACCCTCTGGGGCTAAGGGAGATGGAGGGTCCGGGCACAGCAATCGCTGCGTTCACACACACACAGGAGAGGGGGAGACACAAACCCCACCCTGTGTCTGGAACCAGCCTGTAGCTCCCAGCCCCAGGGACAGCCCCAGGACTGACGGACACCTCAGGGCATCTACAGGAAACCTGTGCGCTGGATTCTGATCTCAGCCCCCTGGGTTAAATCCGGGGGCTGATTTGAGTTTTGGGGGGAAGAAACAAGGCTTAAGTCATCTTTTCTCTTCCCCCATTCGTAACTTTCCCGCTATCTCCCTAGCCTTCCTTGCTGATACTCACCCCCTCCCACCCCGACACACGCTGTGCCTCAACCCGGCCAGCCAGCACCCTGGAAAGGAAATGGCCCATGGGCGCAGTCACCAAGGAAGTGGATGGTGAGGGCAGATGTCTGTATGGGGCAGCGAGGGGCCCCTCAGAGCTGCCACTGCCCCGGAACCCAGCTCCACCTCAGCGAATGAGGCACTGAGCCAGAGGCTCCAGCCACAGGAAGCTGGCGATGACTCGTCTTTCTAATCTACCAGCCAAATCTAGCATGGCCAAAGTGAGCAGAAGTCCCTGCAACAGCCCGGAAATCCTGGGCCCATCAGCCCGGCCAAGCATCATGCAGGTCGCAGCTTGTCCCTGTCTCTGCGGGGAGGGGGAACAGGTCACCTTGATGTACCCTGCATCCTTCAGGAAAGTGCACCAAGCTGGCAGCCAGGAGATCACGGGGGTCTGGTCTTATAACTTCAACTGAGCACTGCAAATATTTCAGCGCAGATCCTCCCCACCCTTATCACAGTCTGGGTGCAAACCCAGCTGCTGACCCGTATCGGTGAAATTAGTACGTGACCATGAATTTAAAGGATGGCGTCCTAAGGCAGGTGAACAAGGCGGTAGAGATAAGAGTGTTCAGGAAACTTTCATTGTGACATGTCCTGCCGCTGGAGAGTCGACTCTGCAGCTTCCCTCTCAGCCTGCAAACCTGCCCACGTGCGACACAAGCCGTGGCACCGTGCGAGGCGTGGGGGCGATGGGGAACGCCTGGGTTTGCTGCCCCTGGCCCCACAGCTGAGCGGTGAGGACGGCTTGACACTGTAACACCTGCTTCTAAGGGGCTTTTCTCAGCGCGTGAATTGAATAAACCAGGTTCAAAAGAAAATCGGAGAAAGAGAAATTCCAACCCGTGGCCCTGATGGGTCACCAGCCGGGAGACAGCCAGGGACCATCCCGTGCCTGCAGAGACCCTGCACCTCGAGCTGAAGGGGAAACGCTGAGTGGTTTGTGGCCGGGCCACAGGAGAGGGACGTGAGACAGGCTCTGTTTGTACAGCCATTGGCTAGAAGCAGCAGAAAGCTGGGACCAGGGAACTGTGACTCTGTCGCTGGCTCCGGGAGGGCAGTGGGGTGCAGTGGTTAGAGCAGGGGGCTGGGAGCCAGGACCCGGTGTCACTGTGGCGCAGCACCCGCCCGTCGCTCTGACACAGCTGGTAACGCCAGCGGCACCACCACATGGAGCCGCGTTACAGTGACTCAGCCGCCCGGTCGCATGGTCCCAATGGGCCTTGTTCAATCCCCACCCCACTGCCCAGCAGCCGCCCCACAACTGCCCTGCAGCCGCCCCCCTCGGCTGCCCCACCCCACGGAGCAGGCGGGGGATGAGCAGCAGATTTGTTGTGTAGAAGAGTCACCCCCGAAACTCACCCCCCGTCCACACCTCCCCCTGGTCTATCCCCCTTTAAATCCCCACAGCCTGACCCCAAAACCCTCCCACCACCACAGCCCGTCCCTCCTCATCCTCCCACCCATCCCCCCTCAGAACCTGTCTGCCCCCATTCCCCTCAACTGCCCATCCCCTCGCCCTCAGTTAAGATGGCCGCCAACGTCCCCGGTTGCCATGGCTCCCAGGCTGCCCTCTGGGAAATGGCAGCCAGCTGGGCTGGGAGGGGCCGGGGGGAGGCTGGGCAATATGGGGGTGGGAGAACATGGAGGGAAGATTGGGGGCTGAGGACTGAGGCTCAGGGGGCAGGAGCTGAAGGGGGCAGGGCAGTGACGGGGTGACAAGGGAAGCTGCCCCCAGTGGTTGGGGGTCTCTGGGTCCCCCCTCGGGGGCGTTTCAGGCTGAATCTGCCCCATGGCCGCGGGGGGCTGAGAGGCCATAGGGGTCGCCTGCCCCTCACTGCATCCCCCACCCGGCCAGAGGTGCCCCAGCTCAGGGGGAGTTTTGGCGGGAGAACAAATCCCCCCTCAGACCCCATCCGGTGACCCCGAATCTGTGAGCGGGGAGCCCCTCCCCCATCCCGTCTCCCCTCAAACCTCCAATGCTCTGCTGTGACCTCGGCCCCTGTCCCCTCTCCTGCCACTCCCCCGCCCCGACCGCCACCCATCTCCCCTCCAACACCCATCCCCCACCCTGACCCTGGCCTGTCCCCCCAAACCGATTTCTCACACTTGCTCCCCCCACTGTCCCCCCAAACTCCTGCCTCCGCACAGCGGTTTGCAGATGGCCTCCGAGGCCCAGGCAGTTGAAGGGGTTTGTAAACTCTCTCTGTCTCGGACGCTACGCAGGGCCAGGGGAGCCGGGCTCCTTTCAAACCACGCCCTTCGTTTTACTCGGCTCCTGGGCACACCCCAGAAGCAGCCGTGCAAAGGGAAGCTTTTTGGGTTAAACACACGAAGGAGGAATCCAGCCAGGTCTTTCCACTGAGACGGGGGCTGCGTGGCCGCGGGCGACAGCCCAAGTCAGAGCGGATCAAAGTAGCCGAGGCTCTTGTTTCCAGAACCGCCCGGCTCCGGGGAGGAGGAAACGAGTCATTTGACGGGCAGGGTGGCCGCCTGGTCCCTAGCAAACAGGGGTCGCGAGGTGGAGGAGAGACAGGCTGCCAACGGCGGGTGAAATCCGGCTTCGGGTGAAGGCGTCGGCACATGGGACGTGGATTAGCCGGAAGCGGGCGCATTGGCTGGCAAGTGACCCCAGCCCCTGCTGCTTGGAGCCTGCGTGGCTACAGCCCACTCAGGGCGGTCCTGGGCTTGGACCCGTTCTCCTCAGGCAGGGCAGGTTGGGATGGGCTCGATACACCTGACTTCGGGATCTGCTGGGAAGCCGGACGTGTGAGTTGGCGAGGAAGAAAAACGCAGCGGAAAATAACACAGCCGAAAAGGGGAAACAGCCCCGGGTCTCCAGCGCCTTTGTGTGCTGCTAATCAGCTCTGCCCGCTGGCGTGCCAGGCGCTGGATGGCGCAGCAATGGCCTCACGTCCAGCTTGCAGAGGGGAAACCAAGTGCCTTAAACCAGAGCAAGGCCGGCCGGCTCCGTCCTGTCCCTCAGGGTGACAGTGACCCCGCTGCCCTCCTCCCACACTAGGGCAGCCAGGCTGTATTGGAGGGCGAGAGATCTGCCAGGAGCTTCTGCTCAAGCTCAAGCGGGTCACTTCATTAGCTGGCAGCAGTAGTAGGCTATTTGCTCCCCACTTTTCGTTGCAGCCCAGCCAGGGCAGCGTGTGCTGGAGCCGTCCGACCTCCCTGGAAATCCTGTTTCACCAGGTAACTCCTGTTAAAACAGGTGCCCACGGGTCCTGCGCCCAGCCAGCCCGGCCACCACTGTCCCCCGGCCTCAGCGACCAGGGACGAGCTCCTTCCCCCACACGCCCGCCAGCAAGCATGATCAGTTGTGATGCATTCTGGGTAGCTACCCCTGGTAGCAATGCACTGTGGGAGATTTGGCCCGTTCTTCCCCCAGGACATTGTGGGAGGTAGCTGCAATGCATTCTGGGTATCTCTCGCTCAGTTCCTGGCATCAGGGCATTGTGGGAGTTTTGCCAGGCCCCAGCCCCAGGGCATTGTGGGAGGCAGCTGCAAACCCAGCAGCACCCACCAGCTTTCCATTGCCACTTCTGAAACCCTGCACTGAGATTTGAACTTGCAGCCTTCAGCACTGAAAGCAAAAGGCCCCAGGGGTTGAGCTGAAGGAGCTGCTCCAGTAACCAGCAGCAGTAGTAGGTTGTTATCCTTTATAGGCAACACATATACACACAATTTTTCCCCCCGTTAGAAATTCAGTGTATAAAAAAAGCTTCACACCTGCAGAATTTGACCTAGAAAAGCACTCAGGGAGGTTGTGTGGCCTGAGAGGGGATGCCATGGTGCATCATGGGAAATGCAGTCCAGGCTATCGGGAAAATGTGGACACGAGGCACCCGGACTACAACTCCCATGAGGCATTGCACATCAGAATCAAAATATTCCTGTAAGCCCCGAGTTAGTAGAGTGACCCGCCCCTGGCTTGAGCAGCTACACTTCCTCATGACCCCGGCTTGAACCCTGGCTCCCATGAGTCCTAGTGGCCTCCCGAAATGTAAGCCTGAGTCAAACCGGGAACCAGGGTTCAAGCCCTATTGCTCAGATATATAGACGCAGCCCCACCGGCCGTGGGCTATGTTTGGAGGACTTCTGGAGCATGAGGCCAGTGGGGCTGCGTCTACACTGCGGAGCAATAGGGTTTGAACCCCAGGGGCTGGCTTGACTCAGGCTAGGACCCTGCACCCCCGTGAGGTGCTGTGGCGTTGGGTCCGTGCCCTGGGTGAGCACGGCTGGTGTGTGGATGGGAGGAGGGTTAGGCCTGGGCTTACGCTGCCATGTAGATGCAGCTGCTGAGTTCCCCGGCGCGTCTTGCTGCTGCGCATTGATTGTTCAGTGTTGGGGCTTCTCGTGTCCCTCTGGATCTGGGTTGCATTCAGCCAGATCCTTAACTGCCCAATCCTTGTGGCCCAGGCAGCCGGGCGCCACCCACACCTCCAGGCCTGCGCCTCCAGGCCCCCTGAGAACAGATTTAACCCTACTCCTCTCCCCCTTGCTAGCCATGCAAAGGACAGGGGGAAACTGAGGCACGCTGAGGCATCATAAAAATATTACAGGGCATTTTCCCTTGGTCCCACGTGGGGAGAGGTCCCCATCCGGCTGCAGGAGGCAGCTCTGCAGCTTGTAGAAACAGAGCAGTGCCCTTCGCTGGGGTGTACAAGGGGCTCCAAACCAGAGCCAGCAGCTGGGCGTGTGGAGCCAGGCCGGGCCTGTGGGGGGGTCACGGGTGAATGGGGGTAGGTGGTACCCGTCTGGGGGGCTGTGGAAGAGGCAGAAGAGGGGGGGCAGCCAGAGCTGCCCAAAAGGAGGGGCGGCTGGCGAGCTTCGGGGCAAGTGGGGCATTCCCCCTGGCTCCCAGCAGCATCCGCAGCTTCCTCCAGGCTGCCCCCCGGTCACACACCCCCTGCCCGCTGCTGGCACTGGCTGGCTCGTAGGACGCTTGGGAAGGAAAAGAGCTGCCTGGCCCGGGACTGGCTCCCTCTCCCTGGGCAAGCAGGGGCCTATTTCCAGGGGTGCTTGTTCTGGCCAGTCCCAGGTTCGCCACACACTGGGCTCTTGGGCCAAAGGCTGGGGGGAGGTGGGGTAAAGACCCCCCTGACTGCAGTGGGGTCAGAGTTTTGATCTGGAGTCACCCACTCCCCGCCCAGAGCAGGGATAGAACCCAGGAGTCCTGACCCACAGCCTAGGGCCCTATACCCTAATCCCACCTTTTGGCATATGACATGGCTGCTATGGGGCATCAGCTGGGGGGAGTTCCCGGCTACCTCAGCCCCACTTTCCCAGCAGGGGGCACTGTGAGGAGGGGGGCAGGGACACTGGCTGTGTCTCTGCTTTGCAGGGCTCCCCAGTGACTGAAAAACCATTTCACTGTGGCCCAGAACAGGCACTTTGCCCAGAGAGCAGCTGCAGCGAGCTGGCCAGGACCTTCCCTGGGACAAGGAGTGACCCCCAGCCCCCCACTCAGGCGTGGTGCACGGGGCTGTATGTAGCTAGGGGACCCCGTGGCTGGTGGATGACTCGCCATGGAGCCAGGGCTCCCCCTAGTGGTATCCTGTGGTCACTTCCCCCTTTGGAGCAGCTGGGGGGTTACTGCCATGGGGCACCCTCACCTGACGTCCCCTGCCCCACACTCAACCCCCGCCTGCCCGCTCTTTCCTGTCTGCTTTCCCTTGCCCCCCAAATAAAAGATGCCTGCATCCAGAGGGAGAACAGGGGTTGGTTTGCACCCCACGCCGCACCTGAACCCCCTAGTCCGGATGGCAGGACACACCGTCAGCGGCTGCCTCGCCTCTTGCATCCACCTGCGAGCCAGGACTCCTGGGTTCTATTTCCAGTTCTGGGAAGGGAGTGGGGTCTAGTAGTTAGAGCAAGGGGCTGGGAGTCAGGACTCCTGGGTTCTATCCCTGGCCCTGAGACGGAGCTGGGTGGAGTGAGGGGGACCCCAACGCCCTCTAGTGGCTGTTCTGGGGGAGCCTAGCACAGGGGCAACTCCTTTAGCTGGCTCCACAGTGGCTGGTGATCATGGGGTCGGGGGTTTGATTCCAGGCTGTAGCCCTTGTCAGCGGGGGTTCTCCGAGGCAGGGCTGTTTGGGTTTTGTGCCAGTGTCTCAACCCCCCCAAGGGACAGTGGCTCGTCCCCCAGACAGATTCTTTTCTCTTCACGGCCGGATCCAGGCTCCTGAGGGCACAGAGAGGTGGCGGGTTACAGGGGCCCGTGTCGCCCAGGGCCCATCCCCTGGGGGGGAGGGGGGCAGGGGCACTGAAGGGAGGGGAGTCACCTCACCTAGGGCGCCCCCCTTGGGCGGCTGTAATAGGCCTCAGCCAGGATCAGCCCCAGGACCAGCAGGATCACGGCGCCCAGTCCCAGGCGGGCGATGTTGGCGTGGGTGAAATCCGAGCGCTCTGGGGGGGCTGCTGTGGGGGAAGGGGAGAGTCACTGGGCGATTCAGACGGGAAGATCAGCCGCCCGGGAGTTGAGCTGCCAACCCCCCTGTCTAGCAGGTCTGGCCCAGCCCCCCTCTGGGGGTCTCCCAGGTGCTGCAGGTCTGGGGCCTCCCCAGGGTCAGACCCCCTTGGGGAGGCTGCGTCGCGCTATCCTGGGGGGCTGAGCCCCAGCTTCCCCAGTGAAGGGGGCACTCAGAGGTGGGCACTGCCCCCTGAGGCCCCCGGCACCTCCAGGGCCGGGCCAGGGCTTGGGACAGTCACAGCCCCAGGTCCCCGGCCCCCAGAACAGGGAACTGCCCCCAGCTCCCTGTCCCCCAATGACCCTCTGCCCACCCCCACAGGTGCCTCTGCCCTGGCCTGTCTGCTGTGCCGTCAGCCCATCCCCGGGGCATCCCGGCTCCTGCCAACCCAGCCAGGCAGTGTGCACTGGGGCAGGCTGGGACGTCACCCGCTGCCCCCCACGCCCCACGGTGCCCAGGGCCCAGCCAGAGACAGCAGAAGATCTATTGGGGGGTCCCCTGAGAGCCTAGTGGGGGGGGGAGAAGCAAGAGCAGAGGGAATTCTGGGTAACCCCCCACTATTGCCAGGGGGACGTCATGCACCCCAAGGGGGTGGGTTATTGCCCCATGACCCGGGCACCCAGCTGTGCCCAACCCCACAGCCCAGGCCCTCCCCTGGGATCCGCCACAGCTCCCAGGCAGCAAACTCCAGGGCAGGAGGCGTTGCAGGAGCTGGGGGTCTGGTCGTGAGGGAGGAGCGGGGGGGCTGCCCCTCCTGCTGGAGTCTGGGCCCATGCATCAGGAGTCATGGCCCCCGTCCCACCCAGCCAGCCCCAGCCCTTCGTGGCTCCCCCCAGGGGCGGCTCCTTGGGCAGCTGTGTGTTCCAGGGCCCCCCCCCCAGCCTGTTCTGACACCAGCACAGGGCAGCATGGACAGTGACCTGCAAACCCCAGGGCTCAGGGCAGAGCCTGGCTCTGGGGATCCCATCGGGCCCAAGCCCCCAAGAGGGTCCAGCTGGGTGTGGGGCTGGGGGCATAGAGGCTGGGCCACACCCCTCACCTGCTACAATGATCTGCACAGGGTCGCTGTGCTCTGAGTAGTTAGCTTTTCCTGTTGTGTCACAATAACGACAGGTGTAGATTCCCCTCTGTTCCCGTCTCATGCTGAGGATGGGAAATTCAGCCACAGAACCAGTCGGGACCGTGTATCTCAGGTAGTTCTCATCTCCATCTTTGTAGAGTAGGAACATCGTGAACCGGTACTGATGATGCCAACACCAGATGGTGACGTTTCCCCCCACGGGGATCACCCCACTGGGGCTGATGGAGATGGAGGGTTTGGTGCAGCCCCTCTGGAGTCACAAACAAACAGGCATTATGTGGGGGTGACACAAACCGCGTTGGTCTCATTCAATCCTCTGCCCGTCTGTCGCTCCAACATCTTACCCCACAGCCATCCTTATGTCACAGGGGGTGAGACACAGGAGAGGAAAAGAAGATTTCCAATCTCTGATTCCTGTTCTGCTCTCAGTTACCCAGGGTATTCAGCCCTTTCCCCATTGCAGTCAGGAGTGACTCTGGATTGACCCCGCGGGGGGTGAGGTTATAACCTGGCTCTGTCCCCATTGCAGTCTGGAGTGACTCCGGATTGACCGGGGGGGCTGAGATCAGAATCACCCTCATTCTGTTGGTCTAACATTGCAGTAGAGCAGCAGCTCTGCTGGAGCTGGGCTGAACATGGATTATTCTTTACAATGTCCTAAAATCCACGTTTCTCAATTCCCTTGAAATGTGCTGTGCGCTGGGGGTGCGGGTCGTGTTCATGGGACACATTTCGGTCACTTAAGCAAGCGGTTCCCAGGACAGGCCCCTGAAAAAACCTGTGTTTGCAGAATCCCCCGCTTGTTCTAACATTATTTTGCCCACACCTGGGGCTCAAACTGTGGGTCTGACCCGCCCCAAACTGCTCTGAGTCGCTGGGGATTTGGCTCCGCTCGTGCATGGTGCTGACGGCCCCTTGGGGCTGCGATATTTCCAAAGCTATTCGGGGTGACGTGCAGAACGCCGGGTCGGGCTGAGCCTGACCCACGAGCGAAGCAGAGTGAAACGGGCGTGTGCAGCAAGACGAGGGGTGAGAAACAACGGGGCATCGCTACCGTCCCTCTGCGTGTCCTCGTCTTACAGCACAGCTCTGACTGACCTGTTCCTAGGGGCTATTGCCAGCCCCCAGGCAGAGATCGGGGGTCACTGCTGGGGGATGGGTACCTCGACTCTGTACTTCCTGGGGATCAGAGGATTGAGGGCAGCTGAATTCACCCTTTGTGGTGCCCATCCCTGCAATGAGTGTGGCGAGGTCTCAGTCACCACCTCTGGGTGTGGAAGGGAGCAGAGGATTCATAGGATCACCCTATTCAGATGGGATCTGTGCCCCTCCCCCCACCCATTTCCCTCATCCTTAATGTGCAAATTCCCCCAGCTGCCCCATTCCCACCGATACTCACGTCCCGACACCCTGCTCCGGCCAGGCAGCCAGCAACCTGGAAAGGAGACGGCTCATTAGGGAACAGATCCCAGAGCAACTGGATCCTACACCCTGGTCTCTGATACCCCCTCCCCGCCCTGACACACGCCCTGGTCTCAGATCCCCCCATGGACACACTGCCTGGCTGTCTCCGATACTCACCGAGGAGGAGGACGATGAGACCAGACGCCATGATGGGGCAGTGGGGGCCCCTCAGTGCTGCCACCAACGCCCCGGTGCCCAGCTTCACTGAGTCCGAGGCCTGAGTGCGAGCGAAGTGAGGGACTGCGCCAGGGGCTGCAGCTCCAGGAAGCTGACAATGGCTCATCTCTTCCTGTGTCCCTCACACCTTCGCTTTCTAATCTGCTGGCAAAATCTACATCAGTCAAAAAGCCCCTGCAAACCCATCAGATGGTTTCTCTGTAATCACCAGGCCCAATGTACCAGGGTCAGTGCAGGGCCAGCTCCCTTCAACACCCAGCAAACCACATCCCCTTGCTCAGCTGCTTAGACCGCCCACCACCACCACCTCTGCATGGGGGAGCCAGAGGAGTTGCGGCCTCCCAGCCCCACATCGCAGCTGCCCAGTGCAGGCACCAGCTGGGAACGGGGGTATCTCAGGAGGCGTCTAGTGGTGCCCAGGCTGCCCCGACCTTTTCCAACAGGCCCATCTACCCTCCCTGGAGCAGGAGCTCTGAGCAGATGAGGGCACCTCCACCCCCCTCACACACACACAAACACACAGTGCTCCCCCACAGAGCGACCCTCTCCCATGGCGTAGGGCGGAGATTCCGTCCTGACCCAGCTGGGCCCAGCACCCGCCCTGGAGCATGAGGGTGGAGGGGGTCTGGCTTGTCCAACCTCCTTCTCAGGTAGCATTGCTGCAGATGCTATTCTTAGCCCAGCGATGTAGGATAGAGACAGGACGGGGGATGGGGGAGTTGAGGTTTCCAGCCCCACTGAGGGGGCGAGGGAGGGTTAAATTTAGGTCCTGAGTTGTTAAAGGAGGAGCCAATAAATCCGCGAAAGGGGAACTCAGCCCAGAGCCGGCGCTCGATTTCTGTTCAAAGGTAACAGTTGTGGAAATGTTCAGAAGGTAACAGTGTTATACAAATAAAGTTCTTGGTTTAATAACATCCAGTAAAATAAAGATATGTATAACTTGAAGCAGTCACGTTGGGTGGAACCCTAATAGTGAAACAAATTATACCAGGGGGTCAGGTAGTGCCTACTATCACCTTTTTGTCCCCGGGAATTTTTACAGCTATTCTGAAGGAAAAGGGACACTTTTCCAAAAGGAATTGTCTGTAAACAATTGATTGTAAATGAGAGCTGTGAGCAGCTGGCAAAGAGAGACAATCTAAATCCGTAAGGTTTTAAGGACCTAAACCAGCCCTCTTGGTTTGCAAATCCCGTTTTGCTGGTGTAAGATGACTTGGTTTTGTTATCCTGTAAGCCTTCTGGGTAGTTCCATGCTTTATAAAGTTTAATATCTTTTAAAGATCAAAGTCGTGGCTGTGAAAAAGTCAGCCAGGCACAAAAAATATGGGGGTAATTCCTCTGTTTTGCCTGCAATCAGCAAAAAGATTTGTAACAAGAGATATTTTAAGCAATAATCTGCCACCCCTAAAGGATCTTTCTTTCAGGACTTCAGGAAAAGTGGGCGCCAGCAAAACAGCTGAAAAGCAGCACCATGAATTTATTGTTGCAGCAAAGAAAGGAAGTAATTGCCACTGTTCACACATTCTCACCTCCTAATCAATGGCTGTGAATAGGCCTCAACCACTCTAACTGAATGGACTTTGCTTATACCTACCCTTCCCACTGTTGTTCCTTACCCTTGGATGTATATATACCTCCACTGTGATTTCTATTCCTTACATCTGACCAAGTGGGTTACAGCCCACAAAAGCTTATGCTTGCAGAAATTAAATTTGTTAGTCTTTAAAGTGCTACAGGACTCTCCTTGTTTTCGCTGTATACAGACTAACACGGCGACCCCTCTGGAACAAAGATTGTGTTTTCTGTTTTGTGCTGTTTGTCTTGTTACTAACATTGTGTGGACTACTACAGTAAGTGAAAAAAAAAATCAATGAGCAGTGTAACTGTATTTATAAAAACATCCTCTAGCAAATAAAATAAATAAATGAATAAAAATGAAAGTCAATTTAATTCAATGAATTTAAAAGAAGGAGTCCTAAAAATAGATGTCTTTAAAAAATTAAGAATACTGCTTAATTTTGCTAATAGGATCCTGTGGGAAATGTCTCCTGAGACACCCTGAAAATTTCAGCAAGCTTTTGAATAGTAGCCCTTAAGGTATCTAAAGAACTGGAGTTTCTGTTTGGACTTCAGAAATCCTAACAACTGCAGAGAGACGCCAGAAGGTGTGGGTTAAAAAGAAAATAGAACGTACTACAACGGAACCCAAACGTACACTTTATTCGCTCTCTGTTCTTCTGGCATTGGTAAAGACCCACCAGCACCCGCGCACTCAAGTGAGGCAAGACCTGACCGGCCCCATACTGGGAGGAATCGGAACTGGAACAGGAATCCTGAATACTGTGGATTTGAAGGCAATCAAAAACAAAGTTCACTATCCCAACTGCACGACAGCATCATATAAAAACAGATACACACCAATGTGAATTTAGTACAAATAGGGTTAAAAACCCTGAAAGCTAAATGGCAATGGTTCAATACTACCACGTGGTTGCTGTGTGAAAAGCAAATAGAAATGGAAAATAAAACTGCTTTGGTTACTGGATGTGCTGAAATGCAAATTCCCAGTGTGGCTACACTAAAACATGAACTGCATTGGGTTATATCTGGGATTATTAAGGTTCTATCCCACTTGTCAAGACAGAGACAAAGGTTATTGTTTTACACCTGCAGATATGAATGGATGCAATATGTATCTAGCATGGGCAGGCCGGGCTTGTGACTGGGCGAGATCATTGTTCAGATTGCCCACCAACGAGCCTGGAGCCAGAGTTATGGAGCGCTAGCCCACTCCCCGTATTATGCATGGGCTGCCTCGCGTTTCAAGCCAGCGGGCTGGCAGAGAGGAAGGACGCCCGGGGTTTGTCCCACTTGGAGCTCTCCAAGGCGGGTGTGCTTTTCCCTGCCTGTCACTCCTGAGCCATGCAGTAAAGATGTGCCACTGGGAACACGTATGGAATGAACCGGACTATTGTATAATGGCCTTTATTTGCATGGGCCTCCTCCTGGGAGGGTGTAGTTTGAAAAAATGAAAATGTAAGACAATCTCCAGGAAGTAAATATAATGTAAGTGTAATGTAAGTGTAATCACAGCTACTCCCTCCCAAAAACAAAGCAAAAACCAAACAGCAGTGATTGCAGACTTAGCTGATTTTTCTGTCCGGGTCGGTTTAGACGGACAAGAGCTAACAGACCAGCTGTTAAAAGGTTAGAAGGTCACTCGGCTGCTACAACAAACTTCCAACAACATTTACAAAATGGGACCCTTACAAATAATGCAGGCAAATAAAAACATGCTACAAATCGCTAAATCAAAACAAAACAAAAAGTTAATGGCTTATCATTGGTATGATGTTTTTACAGGTTGGTCCCCCACAAACAAGGGAATACTGGCGGTAATAATACACCATGTGCTAATTATTCTCATTTTTAGGTGTGTGTGTTTTATTGGTAGGTGCATTATGTGTTGCTGAATAAAACGAATGCACGCGAGGCCGGAACCATGTCCCCAAATTGCCTCTCTGAACCTTGCTCTCAAACAACTGCATAAACGGGGACCCATTCAACCCCTTGAAGATTGAAGGGTCAAAAGGGGGAATAATGTAGCCTGAAAGCAACAATTTTAGCAGTATTCAGGAGACAGGAGCAGTTGTAACACCCTAAACGCTATTGCTATAATCCTGTTGACGTGTGTTTGGGAACATGGAATATCTCGCAGGCCCGCCTGCATTTTGTTTGGAACATCTCACAGTTCGGGTGGTTGTTTAGAAATGCTTTGGGACCTTTTGTTACACAAGCCACTGTCTTGCTCACCTCTGAGAACAGTCGCCGTGAATGTGCTTTGTTTTTCTGTGTCAGTAGAATGATCCAAATTGACGGCTAATTCCACCTTAGCGTTTTTAGGATTGTAATAACAGGGACGCCCCTCTTTTCTGAAAGTCTGTTACCTTGTTGGACTGTAGCTTTAATGGTAGGAAGCTTTAACTGAGGGCTGTAATGTTGTTTTAAGTTTGCTTTTCTTTGAAGGAGAAGTTAGCTAGTGTGACTGAGGAACGGGATGTGGCATGTGGGTGTAATATTGCGGTAAAAGGCGGCAGTTCTAAATCTCCATGACTACAAGAAGAGCCGTAGAGACAGACTACAACTTTCAGGATCCCAATGGCCGAAGAGGACACAGACCCAGATAACCCCAATGTACGAGGGAGTCAACCCCCAAGGACAGGAACAAGACAAAGTGTGGAACAGGAATCAGGAGAGAACAGAAAGCCTGGGTTGCAACGTTACGAGTGATTGACGTAAGAAAGCTACATGATACAGCACGATCCATGGCCCCGGACGGGCATGGAGCTCTTGGAAAACTGGGTGAAGACGTGGAGACTTTGGGTTTGGTTCTACAATCATCCTCCAGGAGCATCGGTGCGGATCGGCAAGACCCAGCTCTCTCCTTCATGTCTGGGTCACCTGGCCAGTGGACTAACACGAGGAACTGGGGCTGGTAACGATATTTCATCCGTTGAACTGTGTGTGTGAGTGAGTAACTAGGTAATTGCTTTTAAAAATGTCTGTATTCACAATACACACGGAACTGGGGGGTTGGCAATGGGGGGCAGGAGTATCTAGAGAGGCGGGCGGAGGAAGATGAGGTATGGGGGCCATTATGGGGCAGGGAATGTGGGGCAGACTGGGGCGGGGCACTGTGGGGGGCAGGAGACTGAGGGGAAGGAAATTGGGGGACCCCAGACTGAGAGGGCAGGAGTAGGAGCGAGGCAGTGAGAGGGGAAGCTGCTAAGGGGTAGAAACGGCAGTGTCCTGCTGGGGGGCACCGTCTGCCCCTCCCCCAACAATCCTGCCCCCCGGCTCTGACCTCTGGGGGAGAGGCCCGGCGTGCTGGGACAATCAGTATGGGGGTGGGGCGGGGTGCAGAGAGCCCAGGTGTAGGTGTTGGAAACCACGTCCTGTCCGGGGGTGCAGCCGCACCCGCAGCACCCCGAGTTCCAGCCCCTCTGGGGGGGAGCCCGTCTGCTCTCAGCCCCCCACTGAACCCCCTGGAGCCGCCTGCGACAGACCCGAGGAGCAGGAAACCAGGGGAGCCTCAGGACACTCCGGCGGATCCGGGTCTGGCTGGGGGGTGGCGGCTGCGACGGCGAAGCTGATTCTCCTCCCCAAATCTCTTTCTTTAGGTCCCCAAAGGGGCCGTGGCAGCGCAGCTCGGCCCTCGGCGTTTCGTTCACCAATGAGGCCTTGTTCCTGACACCCCAGTTTGGGGTCACCCATTTCCGCTCCCCCACCTCTCCTGTGTCCCAGGCACGCCCTGCAGCCGGGTTCTGTTCGGCGGCCGGTCAGGCTGGACTAATCCTGTCTTTCTCTTCCCCCCGCCAGCGTTTATTCGCCCAGCTTCTCGTGACGCTGCCTGAGATTCTCCCTGCCTGCTTTGGCTGAACCCACAATTGAGGTTCCATTATCACAGCTGCCGCCCCTCGGAGGGGGAGATTTGGGGGCCAGGGGAGACGGATGTTCTGGGGGGGGTTTGTGCAATAGAAATACAGGGCCAGGTGATGTCTAGGGAAAAATGGGGAGAGAAGAGGGGCTGGGGGGACTCCACTGCAGAGGGAGGAGGGGGCAGACACCTGGGGGGCAGTAAGGGCCTTATTCCAGTGCCAGACGCAGCATCCCCACACACGGGGGACCGGGGGCTCTGTCTCGGGGCACTGGGATTTTGCGGGATGGGGGCCCGGCTTGGGGCTGGGCGATAAGCCCTGGTGGTACTGGGGGATTTAACTACCCTGCTGCCTGAGGTCCTGGATGCCATGATGGGGCAGCGAGGGGCCCCTCAGCGCTGCCACCAACACCCCGGTGCCCAGCTCCACCCAGCCCTGAATGAGGTGTGGAGCCAGCAGATGCAGCCGCAGGAAGCTGGCGATGGCTCGTCTCCTCCTGCATCTCTCACATGTTCTCGCTAATCCGCCGGCCAAATCTAGTGCAATGAAAGTGAGCAGAGGTCCCTGCAACCCCCAGGAAATCCTGGCACCGTCAGCCTGGCAAAGGATGGCATCGTAATGCACATGTCCAAGCGGGCAGAGTTAAGGTTGTTCAGGAGACCTTAACTGTAGCATTTCCAGGGGCTGGATGGTTTGACTCTGCAGCTTCCCTCTCAGCCTGCAAACCTGCCCACGTGCGACACAAGCCGCGGCACCGTGCGAGGCGTGGGGGCGATGGGGAACGCCTGGGTTTGCTGCCCCTTGTCCCACAGCTGGGCGGTGAGGACGGCTTGACACTGTAACACCTGCTTCTAAGGGGCTTTTCTCAGCGCGTGAATTGAATAAACCAGGTTCAAAAGAAAATCGGAGAAAGAGAAATTCCAACCCGTGCCCCTGATGGGTCACCAGCCGGGAGACAGCCAGGGACCATCCCGTGCCTGCAGAGACCCTGCACCTCGAGCTGAAGGGGAAACGGTGAGTGGTTTGTGGCCGGGCCACCGGAGAAGGATGTGAGACAGGCTCTGTTTGTACAGCCATTGGCTAGAAGCAGCAGAAAGCTGGGACCAGGGAACTGTGACTGTCCCTGGCTCTGGGAGGGCAGTGGGGTGCAGTGGTTAGAGCAGGGGGCTGGGAGCCAGGACCCGGTGTCACTGTGGCGCAGCACCCGCCCGTCGCTCTGACACAGCTGGTAACGCCAGCGGCACCGTCACATGGAGCCGCGTTACAGTGACTCAGCCGCCCGGTCGCATGGTCCCAATGGGCCTTGTTCAATCCCCACCCCACTGCCCAGCAGCCGCCCCACAACTGCCCTGCAGCCGCCCCCCTCGGCTGCCCCACCCCGCAGAGCGGGAGGGATGAGCAGCAGATTTATTGTGTGGAAGAGTCACCCCCAAAACTCACCCCCATCCACACCTCCCCCTGGTCTATCCCCCTTCAATCCCCCCAGCCTGACCCCCAAAACCCTCCCCCACCACAGCCCGTCCCTCCTCATCCTCCCACCCATCCCCCCTCAGAACCTGTCTGCTCCCCTTCCCCTCAACTGCCCATCCCCTCGCCCTCAGTTAAGATGGCCGCCAACCTCCCCTGTTGCCATGGCTCCCAGGCTGCCCTCTGGGAAATGGCAGCCAGCTGGGCTGGGAGGGGCCGGGGGGAGGCTGGGCAATATGGGGGGTGGGAGAACACGGAGGGAACATTGGGGGCTGGGGACTGAGGCTGAGAGGGCAGGAGCTGGAGGGGGGCAGGGCAGTGACGGGGTGACAAGGGAAGCTGCCCCCAGTGGTTGGGGGTCTCTGGGTCCCCCCTCGTGAGCGTTTCAGGGTGAATCTGCCCCATGGCCGCGGGGGCGCTGAGAGGCCATAGGGGTCGCCTGCCCCTCACTGCACCCCCGCCCGGCCAGAGGTGCCCCAGCTCAGGCGCAGTTTTGGCATGAGAACAAATCCCCCCTCACACCCGATCCGGTGACCCCGAATCTGTGAGCGGGGAGCCCCTCCCCCATCCCGTCTCCCCTCAAACCCCCAATGCTCTGCTGTGACCTCGGCCCCTGTCCCCTCTCCTGCCACTCCCCCGCCCCGACCGCCCCCCATCTCCCCGCCAACGCCCATCCCCCACCCTGACCCTGGCCTGTTCCCCCAAACCGATTTCTCACACTTGCTCGCCCCACTGTCCCCCCAAACTCCCGCCTCCCTACAGCGGTTTGCAGATGGCCTCCGAGGCCCAGGGAGTTGAAGGGGTTTGTAAACTCTCTCTGTCTCGGACGCTGCGCAGGGCCAGGGGAGCCGGGGCTCCTTTCAAACCACGCCCTTCGTTTTACTCGGCTCCTGGGCACACCCCAGAAGCAGCCGTTCAAAGGGAAGCTTTTAGGGTTAAACACACGAAGGAGGAATCCAGCCAGGCCTTTCCACTGAGACGGGGGCTGCGTGGCCGCGGGTGACAGCCCAAGTCAGAGCGGATCAAAGTAGCCGAGGCTCTTGTTTGCAGAACCGCCTGGCTCCGGGGAGGAGGAAACGAGTCATTTGACGGGCAGGGTGGCCGCCTGGTCCCTAGCAAACAGGGCTCATGAGGTGGAGGAGGGACAGGGTGCAAATGTGGGTGAAATCCGGCTTCGGGTGAAGGCGACGGCACTCAGGATGTGGACTAGCCAGAAGCGAGCGCATTGCCTGGCAAGCGACCCCAGTCCTGCTGCTCGGAGCCTGCGTGTCTACAGTCCCGTCAGGGCGGTCCTGGGCTTGGACCCGTTCTCCTCAGGCAGGGCAGGTTGGGATGGGCTTGATACACCTGACGTCGGGATCTGCTGGGAAGCCGGAAGTGTGAGTTGGTGAGGAAGAAAGAGGCAGCGGGGTGGAAAATAACACAGCCCAAAAGGGGAAACGGCCCCGGGTCTCCAGCGCTTTTGTGTGCTGCTAATCAGCTCTGCCCGCTGGCGCGCCGGGCGCTGGATGGCGCAGCAATGGCCTCACGTCCAGCTCGCAGAGGGGAAACGAAGTGCCTTAAACCAGAGCAAGGCCGGCCGGCTCCGTCCTGTCCCTCAGGGTGACAGTGACCCCGCTGCCCTCCTCCCACACTAGGGCAGCCAGGCTGTATTGGAGGGCGAGAGATCTGCCAGGAGCTTCTGCTCAAGCTAAAGGGGGTCACTTCATTAGCTGGCAGCAGTAGTAGGCTATTTGCTCCCCACTTTTCGTTGCAGCCCAGCCAGGGCAGCGTGTGCTGGAGCCGTCCGACCTCCCTGGAAATCCTGTTTCACCAGGTAACTCCTGTTAAAACAGGTGCCCACGGGTCCTGCGCCCAGCCAGCCCGGCCACCACTGTCCCCCGGCCTCAGCGACCAGGGACGAGCTCCTTCCCCCACACGCCCGCCAGCAAGTATGATCAGTTGTGATGCATTCTGGGTAGCTACCCCTGGTAGCAATGCACTGTGGGAGATTTGGCCCGCTCTTCCCCCAGGACATTGTGGGAGGTAGCTGCAATGCATTCTGGGTATCTCTTGCTCAGTTCCTGGCATCAGGGCATTGTGGGAGTTTTGCCAGGCCCTAGCCCCAGTGCATTGTGGGAGGCATCTGCAAATGCAGCAGCACTCACCAGCTTTCCATTGCCACTTCTGAACCCCCCACTGAGATTTGAACTTGCAGCCTTCAGAACTAAAAAGCAAACACCCCCATGAGTTGAGCTGAAGGAGCTGCTCCAGTAACCAGCAGCAGTAGTAGGTTGTTATCCTTTATAGGCAACACAGATACACACAATTTTTTCCCCTTGTTAGAAATTCAGTGGGGTCAGAGCTTTGATCTGGAGTCACCCACTCTCCGCCCAGAGCAGGGATAGAACCCAGGAGTCCTGACCCACAGCCCATGGCCCTATACCCTAATCCCACATTTTGGCATATGACATGGCTCGTATGGGGCATCAGCTGGGAGGAGGGGGGGAGGGGTCCCGACTACCTCAGCCCCACTTCTCCCAGCAGGGGGCACTGTGAGGAGGGGGCAGGGGCACTGGCTGTGTCTCTGCTTTGCACGGCTCGCCAGCGACAGGAAAACCATTTCACTGTGGCCCAGAACAGGCACTTTGCCCAGAGAGCAGCTGCAGCGAGCTGGCCAGGACCTTCCCTGGGACAAGGAGTGACCCCCTGCCCCCCACTCAAGCGTGGTGCACGGGGCTGTATGTAGCTAGGGGACCCCGTGGCTGGTGGATGACTCACCATGGAGCCAGGGCTCCCCCTAGTGGTATCCTGTGGTCACTTCCCCCTTTGGAGCAGCTGGGGGGTTACTGCCATGGGGCACCCTCACCTGACGTCCCCTGCCCCACACTCAACCCACCCACCCGTCCACTCTTTCCTGTCTGCTTTCCCTTGCCCCCCAAATAAAAGATGTCTGCATCCAGGAGGAGAACAGGGGTTGGTTTGCACCCCACGCCGCACCTGAACCCCCTAGTCCGGGTGGCAGGACACACCGTCAGCAGCTGCCTTGCCTCTTGCATCCACCTGCGAGCCAGGACTCCTGGGTTCTATTTCCAGTTCTGGGAAGGGAGTGGGGTCTAGTAGTTAGAGCAAGGGGCTGGGAGTCAGGACTCCTGGGTTCTATCCCTGGCCCTGAGACGGAGCTGGGTGGAGTGAGGGGGACCCCAACGCCCTCTAGTGGCTGTTCTGGGGGAGCCTAGCACAGGGGCAACTCCTTTAGCTGGCTCCACAGTGGCTGGTGATCATGGGGTCGGGGGTTTGATTCCAGGCTGTAGCCCTTGTCAGCGGGGGTTCTCCGAGGCAGGGCTGTTTGGGTTTTGTGCCAGTGTCTCAACCCCCCCAAGGGACAGTGGCTCGTCCCCCAGACAGATTCTTTTCTCTTCACGGCCGGATCCAGGCTCCTGAGGGCACAGAGAGGTGGCGGGTTACAGGGGCCCGTGTCGCCCAGGGCCCATCCCCTGGGGGGGGGGGGCAGGGGCACTGAAGGGAGGGGAGTCACCTCACCTAGGGCGCCCCCCTTGGGCGGCTGTAATAGGCCTCAGCCAGGATCAGCCCCAGGACCAGCAGGATCACGGCGCCCAGTCCCAGGCGGGCGATGTTGGCGTGGGTGAAATCCGAGCGCTCTGGGGGGGCTGCTGTGGGGGAAGGGGAGAGTCACTGGGCGATTCAGACGGGAAGATCAGCCGCCCGGGAGTTGAGCTGCCAACCCCCCTGTCTAGCAGGTCTGGCCCAGCCCCCCTCTGGGGGTCTCCCAGGTGCTGCAGGTCTGGGGCCTCCCCAGGGCCAGACCCCCTTGGGGAGGCTGCGTCGCGCTGTCCTGGGGGGCTGAGCCCCAGCTTCCCCAG
The DNA here is from genome assembly GCF_026122565.2 of Emydura macquarii macquarii. Lineage (NCBI taxonomy): Eukaryota > Metazoa > Chordata > Testudines > Chelidae > Emydura > Emydura macquarii. The sequence continues at coordinate 812,629 of NW_027133433.1, forward strand.
TGAAGGGGGCACTCAGAGGTGGGCACTGCCCCCTGAGCCCCCCGGCATCTCTAGGGCCGGGCCAGGGCTTGGGACAGTCACAGCCCCAGGTCCCCGGCCCCCAGAACAGGGAACTGCCCCCAGCTCCCTGTCCCCCAATGACCCTCTGCCCACCCCCACAGGTGCCTCTGCCCTGGCCTGTCTGCTGTGCCGTCAGCCCATCCCCCGGGGCATCCCGGCTCCTGCCAACCCAGCCAGGCAGTGTGCACTGGGGCAGGCTGGGATGTCACCCGCTGCCCCCCACACCCCACGGTGCCCAGGGCCCAGCCAGAGACAGCAGAAGATCTATTGCGGGGGTCCCCTGAGAGCCTAGTGGGGGGAGAAGCAAGAGCAGAGGGAATTCTGGGTAACCCCCCACTATTGCCAGGGGGACGTCATGCACCCCAAGGGGGGTGGGTTATTGCCCCATGACCCGGGCACCCAGCTGTGCCCAACCCCACAGCCCAGGCCCTCCCCTGGGATCCGCCACAGCTCCCAGGCAGCAAACTCCAGGGCAGGAGGCGTTGCAGGAGCTGGGGGTCTGGTCGTGAGGGAGGAGCGGGGGGCTGCCCCTCCTGGTGGTGTCTGGGCCCATGCATCAGGAGTCACGGCCCCCGTCCCACCCAGCCAGCCCCAGCCCTTCGTGGCTCCCCCCCCAGGGGGGGGCTCCTTGGGCAGCTGTGTGTTCCCCCCCCCCCCCCCAGCCTGTTCTGACACCAGCACAGGGCAGCATGGACAGTGACCTGCAAACCCCAGGGCTCAGGGCAGAGCATGGCTCTGGGGATCCCATCGGGCCCAAGCCCCCACGAGGGTCCAGCTGGGTGTGGGGCTGGGGGCATAGAGGCTGGGCCACACCCCTCACCTGCTACAATGATCTGCACAGGGTCGCTGTGCTCTGAGTAGTCACCATCTACTGTTCTGGTGCTATAACGACAGGTGTAGTTTCCCCTCTGTTCCCGTCTCACGCTGAGGATGGGAAATTCAGCCACAGAACCAGTCGGGACCGTGTATCTCAGGTAGTTCTCATCTCCATCTTTGTAGAGGTGGAACCTCATGAACCGGTACTGATGATGCCAACACCGGATGGTGACGTTTCCCCCCACGGGGATCACCCCACTGGGGCTGATGGAGATGGAGGGTTTGGAGTGCAGCCCCTCTGGAGTCACAAACAAACAGGCATTATGTGGGGGTGACACAAACCGCGTTGGTCTCATTCAATCCTCTGCCCGTCTGTCGCTCCAACATCTTACCCCACAGCCATCCTGGGGTGCAGGCATGGCCCCGCGGCTCACAGCCGGGGTGAGACACAGGAGAGGAAAAGAAGATTTCCAATCTCTGATTCCTGTTCTGCTCTCAGTTACCCAGGGTATTCAGCCCTTTCCCCATTGCAGTCAGGAGTGACTCTGGATTGACCCCGCGGGGGGTGAGGTTATAACCTGGCCCTGCTCCCATTGCAGTCAGGAGTGACTCCGGATTGACCGGGGGGGCTGAGATCAGAATCACCCTCTTTCTGTTGGTCTAACATTGCAGTAGAGCAGCAGATCTGCTGGAGCTGGGCTGAACATGGATTATTCTTTACAATGTCCTAAAATCCACGTTTCTCAATTGCCTTGAAATGTGCTGTGCGCTGGGGGTGCGGGTCGGGTGCATGGGACACATTTCGGTCACTAAAGCAAGCGGTTCCCAGGACAGGCCCCTGAAAAAACCTGTGTTTGCAGAATCCCCCGCTTGTTCTAACATTATTTTGCCCACACCTGGGGCTCAAACTGTGGGTCTGACCCGCCCCAAACTGCTCTGAGTCGCTGGGGATTTGGCTCCGCTCGTGCATGGTGCTGACGGCCCCTTGGGGCTGCGATATTTCCAAAGCTATTCGGGGTGACGTGCAGAACGCCGGGTCGGGCTGAGCCTGACCCACGAGCAAAGCAGAGTGAAACGGGCGTGTGCAGCAAGACGAGGGGTGAGAAACAACGGGGCATCGCTACCGTTCCTCTGCGTGTCCTCGTCTTACAGCACAGCTCTGACTGACCTGTTCCCCGGGGCTATTGCCAGCCCCCCAGGCAGAGATCGGGGGTCACTGCGGGGGATGGGTACCTCGACTCTGTACTTCCTGGGGATCAGAGGATTGAGGGCAGCTGAATTCACCCTTTGTGGTGCCCATCCCTGCAATGAGTGCGGCAAGGTCTCAGTCACCACCTCTGGGTGTGGAAGGGAGCAGAGGATTCATAGGATCACCCTATTCAGGTGGGATCTGTGCCCCTCCCCCCACCCATTTCCCTCGTTCTTAATGTGCAAATTCCCCCAGCTGCCCCATTCCCACCGATACTCACGTCCCGACGCCCTGCTCCGGCCAGGCAGCCAGCAACCTGGAAAGGAGACGGCTCATTAGGGAACAGATCCCAGAACAACTGGATCCTACACCCTGGTCTCAGATACCCCCTCCCCGCCCTGACACACACCCCGGTCTCAGATCCCCCCACGGACACACTGCCTGGCTGTCTCTGATACTCACCGAGGAGGAGGACGATGAGACCAGACGCCATGATGGGGCAGGGGGGGCCCCTCAGTGCTGCCACCAACGCCCCGGTGCCCAGCTTCACTGAGTCCGAGGCCTGAGTGCGAGCGAAGTGAGGGACTGCGCCAGGGGCTGCAGCTCCAGGAAGCTGACAATGGCTCATCTCTTCCTGTGTCCCTCACACCTTCGCTTTCTAATCTGCTGGCAAAATCTACATCAGTCAAAAAAGCCCCTGCAAACCCATCAGATGGTTTCTCTGTAATCACCAGGCCCAATGTACCAGGGTCAGTGCAGGGCCAGCTCCCTTCAACACCCAGCAAACCACATCCCCTTGCTCAGCTGCTTAGACCGCCCACCACCACCACCTCTGCATGGGGGAGCCAGAGGAGTTGCGGCCTCCCAGCCCCACATCGCAGCTGCCCAGTGCAGGCACCAGCTGGGAACGGGGGTATCTCAGGAGGCGTCTAGTGGTGCCCAGGCTGCCCCGACCTTTTCCAACAGGCCCATCTACCCTCCCTGGAGCAGGAGCTCTGAGCAGATGAGGGCACCTCCACCCCCCTCACACACACACAAACACACAGTGCTCCCCCACAGAGCGACCCTCTCCCATGGCGCAGGGCGGAGAATCCGTCCTGACCCAGCTGGGCCCAGCACCCGCCCTGGAGCATGAGGGTTGAGGGGCCTGGCTTGGCCAACCCCCTTCTCAGGTAGCATCACTGCAGATGCTATTCTTAGCCCAGTGATGTAGGATAGAGACAGGATGGGGGAGTTGTGGTTTCCAGCCCCACTGAGGGGGCGAGGGAGGGTTAAATTTAGGTCCTGAGTTGTTAAAGGAGGAGCCAATAAATCCGCGAAAGGGGAACTCAGCCCAGAGCCGGCGCTCGATTTCTGTTCAAAGGTAACAGTTGTGGAAATGTTCAGAAGGTAACAGTGTTATACAAATAAAGTTCTTGGTTTAATAACATCCAGTAAAATAAAGATATGTATAACTTGAAGCAGTCACGTTGGGTGGAACCCTAATAGTGAAACAAATTATACCAGGGGGTCAGGTAGTGCCTACTATCACCTTTTTGTCCCCGGGAATTTTTACAGCTATTCTGAAGGAAAAGGGACACTTTTCCAAAAGGAATTGTCTGTAAACAATTGATTGTAAATGAGAGCTGTGAGCAGCCGGCAAAGAGAGACAATCTAAATCCGTAAGGTTTTAAGGACCTAAACCAGCCCTCTTGGTTTGCAAACCCTGCTTTGCTGGTTTAAGATGACTTGGTTTTGTTATCCTGTAAGCCTTCTGGGTAGTTCCATGCTTTATAAAGTTTAATATCTTTTAAAGATCAAAGTCGTGGCTGTGAAAAAGTCAGCCAGGCACAAAAAATATGGGGGTAATTCCTCTGTTTTGCCTGCAATCAGCAAAAAGATTTGTAACAAGAGATATTTTAAGCAATAATCTGCCACCCCTAAAGGATCTTTCTTTCAGGACTTCAGGAAAAGTGGGCGCCAGCAAAACAGCTGAAAAGCAGCACCATGAATTTATTGTTGCAGCAAAGAAAGGAAGTAATTGCCACTGTTCACACATTCTCACCTCCTAATCAATGGCTGTGAATAGGCCTCAACCACTCTAACTGAATGGACTTTGCTTATACCTACCCTTCCCACTGTTGTTCCTTACCCTTGGATGTATATATACCTCCACTGTGATTTCTATTCCTTACATCTGACCAAGTGGGTTACAGCCCACAAAAGCTTATGCTTGCAGAAATTAAATTTGTTAGTCTTTAAAGTGCTACAGGACTCTCCTTGTTTTCGCTGTATACAGACTAACACGGCGACCCCTCTGGAACAAAGATTGTGTTTTCTGTTTTGTGCTGTTTGTCTTGTTACTAACATTGTGTGGACTACTACAGTAAGTGAAAAAAAAAATCAATGAGCAGTGTAACTGTATTTATAAAAACATCCTCTAGCAAATAAAATAAATAAATGAATAAAAATGAAAGTCAATTTAATTCAATGAATTTAAAAGAAGGAGTCCTAAAAATAGATGTCTTTAAAAAATTAAGAATACTGCTTAATTTTGCTAATAGGATCCTGTGGGAAATGTCTCCTGAGACACCCTGAAAATTTCAGCAAGCTTTTGAATAGTAGCCCTTAAGGTATCTAAAGAACTGGAGTTTCTGTTTGGACTTCAGAAATCCTAACAACTGCAGAGAGACGCCAGAAGGTGTGGGTTAAAAAGAAAATAGAACGTACTACAACGGAACCCAAACGTACACTTTATTCGCTCTCTGTTCTTCTGGCATTGGTAAAGACCCACCAGCACCCGCGCACTCAAGTGAGGCAAGACCTGACCGGCCCCATACTGGGAGGAATCGGAACTGGAACAGGAATCCTGAATACTGTGGATTTGAAGGCAATCAAAAACAAAGTTCACTATCCCAACTGCACGACAGCATCATATAAAAACAGATACACACCAATGTGAATTTAGTACAAATAGGGTTAAAAACCCTGAAAGCTAAATGGCAATGGTTCAATACTACCACGTGGTTGCTGTGTGAAAAGCAAATAGAAATGGAAAATAAAACTGCTTTGGTTACTGGATGTGCTGAAATGCAAATTCCCAGTGTGGCTACACTAAAACATGAACTGCATTGGGTTATATCTGGGATTATTAAGGTTCTATCCCACTTGTCAAGACAGAGACAAAGGTTATTGTTTTACACCTGCAGATATGAATGGATGCAATATGTATCTAGCATGGGCAGGCCGGGCTTGTGACTGGGCGAGATCATTGTTCAGATTGCCCACCAACGAGCCTGGAGCCAGAGTTATGGAGCGCTAGCCCACTCCCCGTATTATGCATGGGCTGCCTCGCGTTTCAAGCCAGCGGGCTGGCAGAGAGGAAGGACGCCCGGGGGTTATCCCACTTGGAGCTCTCCAAGGCGGGTGTGCTTTTCCCTGTCTGTCACTCCTGAGCCATGCAGTAAAGATGTGCCACTGGGAACACGTATGGAATGAACCGGACTATTGTATAATGGCCTTTATTTGCATGGGCCTCCTCCTGGGAGGGTGTAGTTTGAAAAAATGAAAATGTAAGACAATCTCCAGGAAGTAAATATAATGTAAGTGTAATGTAAGTGTAATCACAGCTACTCCCTCCCAAAAACAAAGCAAAAACCAAACAGCAGTGATTGCAGACTTAGCTGATTTTTCTGTCCGGGTCGGTTTAGACGGACAAGAGCTAACAGACCAGCTGTTAAAAGGTTAGAAGGTCACTCAGCTGCTACAACAAACTTCCAACAACATTTACAAAATGGGACCGTTACAAATAATGCAGGCAAATAAAAACATGCTACAAATCGCTAAATCAAAACAAAACAAAAAGTTAATGGCTTATCATTGGTATGATGTTTTTACAGGTTGGTCCCCCACAAACAAGGGAATACTGGCGGTAATAATACACCATATGCTAATTATTCTCATTTTTAGGTGTGTGTGTTTTATTGGTAGGTGCATTATGTGTTGCTGAATAAAACGAATGCATGCGAGGCCGGAACCATGTCCCCAAATTGCCTCTCTGAACCTTGCTCTCAAACAACTGCATAAACGGGGACCCATTCAACCCCTTGAAGATTGAAGGGTCAAAAGGGGGAATAATGTAGCCTGAAAGCAACAATTTTAGCAGTATTCAGGAGACAGGAGCAGTTGTAACACCCTAAACGCTATTGCTATAATCCTGTTGACGTGTGTTTGGGAACATGGAATATCTCGCAGGCCCGCCTGCATTTTGTTTGGAACATCTCACAGTTCGGGTGGTTGTTTAGAAATGCTTTGGGACCTTTTGTTACACAAGCCACTGTCTTGCTCACCTCTGAGAACAGTCGCCGTGAATGTGCTTTGTTTTTCTGTGTCAGTAGAATGATCCAAATTGACGGCTAATTCCACCTTAGCGTTTTTAGGATTGTAATAACAGGGACGCCCCTCTTTTCTGAAAGTCTGTTACCTTGTTGGACTGTAGCTTTAATGGTAGGAAGCTTTAACTGAGGGCTGTAATGTTGTTTTAAGTTTGCTTTTCTTTGAAGGAGAAGTTAGCTAGTGTGACTGAGGAACGGGATGTGGCATGTGGGTGTAATAATGCGGTAAAAGGCGGCAGTTCTAAATCTCCATGACTACAAGAAGAGCCGTAGAGACAGACTACAACTTTCAGGATCCCAATGGCCGAAGAGGACGCAGACCCAGATAACCCCAATGTACGAGGGAGTCAACCCCCAAGGACAGGAACAAGACAAAGTGTGGAACAGGAATCAGGAGAGAACAGAAAGCCTGGGTTGCAACGTTACGAGTGATTGATGTAAGAAAGCTACATGACACATTACGATCCATGGCCCCGGACGGGCATGGAGCTCTTGGAAAACTGGGTGAAGACGTGGAGACTTTGGGTTTGGTTCTACAATCATCCTCCAGGAGCATCGGTGCGCATCGGCAAGACCCGGCTCCCTCCTTCACGTCTGGGTCACCTGGCCAGTGGACTAACACGAGCAACTGGGGCTGGTAACGATATTTCATCCGTTGAACCGTGTGTGTGAGTGAGTAACTAGGTAATTGCTTTTAAAAATGTCTGTATTCACAAGACACACGGAACTGGGGGGTTGGCAATGGGGGGCAGGAGTATCTAGAGAGGCAGGGGGAGGAAGATGAGGTATGGGGGCCATTATGGGGCAGGGAATGTGGGGCAGACTGGGGCGGGGCACTGTGGGGGGCAGGAGACTGAGGGGAAGGGAATTGGGGGACCCCAGACTGAGAGGGCAGGAGTAGGAGCGAGGCAGTGAGAGGGGAAGCTGCTAAGGGGTAGAAACGGCAGCGCCCTGCTGGGGGGCACCGTCTGCCCCTCCCCCAACAATCCTGCCCCCCGGCTCTGACCTCTGGGGGAGAGGCCCGGCGTGCTGGGACAATCAGTACAGGGGTGGGGGTGGGGGTGCAGAGAGCCCAGGTGTAGGTGATGGAAACCACGTCCTGTCCGGGGGTGCAGCCGCACCCGCAGCACCCCGAGTTGCAGCCCCTCTGGGGGGAGCCCGTCTGCTCTCAGCCCCCCACTGAACCCCCTGGAGCCGCCTGCGACAGACCCGAAGAGCAGGAAACCAGGGGAGCCTCAGGACACCCCGGCGGATCCGGGTCTGGCTGGGGGTTGGCGGCTGCGACGGTGAAGCCGATTCTCCTCCCCAAATCTCTTTCTTTAGGCCCCCAAAGGGGCCGTGGCAGCGCAGCTCGGCCCTCGGCGTTTCACTCACCAATGAGGCCTTGTTCCTGACACCCCAGTTTGGGGTCACCCATTTCCGCTCCCCCACCTCTCCTGTGTCCCAGGCACGCCCCGCAGCCGGGTTCTGTTCGGCGGCCGGTCAGGCTGGACTAATCCTGTCTTTCTCTTCCCCCCGCCAGCGTTTATTCGCCCAGCTTCTCGTGACGCTGCCTGAGATTCTCCCTGCCTGCTTCGGCTGAAACCACACTGAGGGGAAATCCGATGGCTCCGTTATCACAGCTGCCGCCCCTCAGAGGGGGAGATTTGGGGGCCAGGGGAGACGGATGTTCTGGGGGGTTGTGCAATAGAAATACAGGGCCAGGGGATGTCTAGGGAAAAAGGGGGAGAGAAGAGGGGCTGGGGGGGACTCCACTGCAGAGAGAGGAGGGGGGCAGACACCTGGGGGGCAGTAAGGGCCTTATTCCAGTGCCAGACGCAGCATCCCCACACACGGGGGGCCAGGGGCTGTGAATCGGGACACTGGGATTCTGCGGGATGGGGGCCCGGCTTGGGGCTGGGCGATAAGCCCTGGTGGTACTGCGGGATTTAACTACCCTGCTGCCTGAGGTCCTGGATGCCATGATGGGGCAGCGAGGGGCCCCTCAGCGCTGCCACCAACACCCCTGTGCCCAGCTCCACCCAGCCCCGAACGAGGCGCTGAGCCAGCAGATGCAGCCACAGGAAGCTGGCGATGGCTCGTCTCCTCCTGCATCTCTCACATGTTGTCGCTAATCCGCCGTCCAAATCTAGTGCAATGAAAGTGAGCAGAGGTCCCTGCAACCCCCAGGAAATCCTGGCACCGTCAGCCTGGCAAAGGATGGCATCGTAATGCACAGGTCCAAGTGGGCAGAGTTAAGGTTGTTCAGGAGACCTTAACTGTAGCATTTCCAGGGGCTGGATGGTTTGACTCTGCAGCTTCCCTCTCAGCCTGCAAACCTGCCCACGTGCGAGACAAGCCGCGGCAGCGTGCGAGGCGTGGGGGCGATGGGGAACGCCTGGTTTGCTGCCCCTTGCACCACAGCTGGGCGGTGAGGACGGCTTGACGCTGTAACACCTGCTTCTAAGGGGCTTTTCTCAGCACGTGAATTGAATAAACCAGGTTCAAAAGAAAATCGGAGAAAGAGAAATTCCAACCCGTGGCCCTGATGGGTCACCAGCCGGGAGACAGCCAGGGACCATCCTGTGCCCGCAGAGACCCTGCACTGCGAGCTGAAGGGGAAACGGTGAGTGGTTTGTGGCCGGGCCACCAGAGAGGGACGTGAGACAGGCTCTGTTTGTACAGCCATTGGCTAGAAGGCAATAGAAAGCTGGGACCAGGGAACTTTGACTCTATCCCTGGCTCTGGGAGGGAGTGGTGTCTAGTGGTTAGAGCAGCGGG